>NC_091936.1:36747365-37039865 GCF_041260155.1 Ptychodera flava
TTTTCTCCATTCCTACCAACAACAACATATATAATTGACAGGAAAATACCTGCCTTTTGATTTTTCGTAATCCTTTTAAGAGCAGTCAACGACTTTGACAGACTTCGGTGTGCGAGAGGGAAGATAGAATTGATTTGGCATGCCCATTGCCAGGGTAAAACTGAAACGTGTGCCGATAATGTATGGCTCAGCTTCATCTGGAAAGGGGTAAACACACTCAATCAATGAGTTTAGCAAATCAGAAAATGTTCTGAAATGTGTTACTGATATTCAAAGGATGTTGATAATAATGATTTTTCCTATATGCGTGTAGATAATTCAATACAATAACTTACCTTCCCAACTCAAACCACTTCAACAAGGTCCTTCATTTGTCTGTAAACTGCCAGTGTAATTCTCTGCACATTGATTGAGTGATCAGTGACACAGTAAGTGAACTCGCCCACAATTCTCCATGATCCGTACACACTAAAATCACTCACTGAACTGAAGCAAATTTCTTCTGTATACAGAACAGCTTGGTCCACTTGTCAAAATTCTGACATTTTCTTGATACTCAGAGTTTGCTTATTTCCCACTTTGAAAAATGAGGAGATCAACCCCTTTTCCATGGAGGAAATTTTGACCGCCATACACAATATTTTCAAGGAAACTAAGAAAAATAAGTTGCATCGAGTCGGCAAAAGAAAGGGTATTGATTTTTTTCGTTTTTCATGACAAAGGAAATTTGCATGTCTGACAGGTGGTATATGATGAAACCAGCGCAGTTGCTTATAACTTTACCTTGACAAGTGTACAATTTTTAGCACCTGGAAACATCAACTTCTTATTCAATTTACTCTTTAATTTTAAACATGATCAATGATTTTGGAACATATATTTAACAAAATTAAATTCTAAGTTTTAAATTGTTCAGAAATTTGTAAAATTGAATTAGCCTTTAGCAAGCAATATTCTAGTACACAAATCAAGGGGGCAGTGTGGGTAACCTCACTTACTGCGAGTGGGTTCGGGGGCAACACTCCTGTGCCGCCATACAAAACGACGCACGGAATTGAACCAGTCGACGTCTGAAAATTGGAGATGTCAGTATGATCTCGTTCGAAAATGGTCACACTCTGTAAAACGCGGGATTATCTCAGGCGACACGACTTGCCTTTTACAAACGATGCAAGCGAAAAGTTTCAAAATTTTACCAGGTTCAACTTAAAACCGTTCTCTTTTACAATCATTTACAAAGTCAGGGGTCATCCTGTGGAGAGTTTGGATTGAGAAGCAATTATCTAGAATTTATTGAATATTGAAATACACTATTCCCGTCACCCTGGGTATCCGCTCAGAGGGAGTAGAAGCGAGAAATAACACCAAAACGATGAATACGTAAATCACCCCCCAAATATGCTATGTCCTCCTATGCTTGTGGAAAGTTAGACTCCAAGATGCAGGAAATTTGTTTCCGCATTGTGATCGGACTGCCGCGCCATTGTGTTCACATCAACATACAGACAATTGCAAGACTCGCCTTTTCACAACATATATGTTTTGCTAGATGCGTTTATTTTGTTAAACTTCGGACGGTAAACTGAAAAAAGACCAGGTCCTGTATTTGTCTTTCAGTGAACCCTAGCAAGGCCAAACTGAACCTTTCACCGGACAGTGTTCACTTTGTCAACTTTAAGGTATTTTCAAATGACGCGATATACATTTTTCAGCGATTTGAAGGGAATGTTGAATGAGTCAATGTGATTCCCGCCTTCGTTAAAGGCTAACTGTACTTTGCTGATCCGCTCCTCCTCAGACTGGCCGTCCTTCGAATGCCATGACAGCCGGCTTCTAGAGCGACAGAAAGCTTGTTCTCCTGAAAATAAACGGTGTTTTGTTTGAATTCCAAAACTAAAGAAGGTGAATATGTGAAAGGGTGTCCATATAAATATGATACTGTGCCGTTTACGTCAACAACTTATTTTCTGTGCAAAAAACTTAAAATTTCACGTATTTTCGAGTCATTCTAAAGTGGTGACAGAATGTATATATGTGTATATGTATGTACATACGTATGTACGTATTTACGTACGTACGTATTTACGTATGTATGTATGTATGTATGTATGTATGTATGTATGTATGTATGTATGTATGTATGTATTATGTATGTATGACATACTTTGTATGTATATATGTACCGGTAAGGCTGCGTCATGTCGTTCTATATTTTTAATAAAATAGAATAACGATACAAGTGCCCCGTTATTTCGAAATTCTTACAAACAAAATAAATTTGACTGATTGTAAAGGTTTTTAATAATCTAAAGAGCACTGGGGCGATAAAGAGCCTGGAAAATGAAAGTTGAAAAATACACATTTTTACGAACAAGAACATACATTTCGGAAACGGAATGCAGTAGCGTGCGTGATCGACTCGTCTTATATCACCTCATATGGGAAGTGAAAATCTTATCGAGTAATAAAAGTAATATTAGCTTTAGCATTTCAAGGATTGTGCAATTTGTGCTTTGTATTTCTAGCTGTCAAAGGATTACAAGTACCCGCCAAAATCGTGGGTGAATGCCCCTCCTCCCCGGGATACACCCGATTGTTCTCGATCATGGAAAGTTTGGAAATGACAAACAGCTTACCAGTGTTTTCATCCATTAATTAAGCAACAGTAGAGCATTGCACAAGTGGAAAAGACAGATAGAGCGGATGTATGGGAGGCAAGTCTGACAAGTACAGCAGTTTCCTCGTCATCGTCTACATTTGCACGTACTCCGTGAACAAATGTGCGGTCGATCTCGGGACCAGCCAAACATCGGTAGGATCGCAAGTGATCTGATTGACTCAGTCAAGCGAAATGGGTTAAACGCGGAATTCGAATGGACCACGTACAAACAAATTCACGTGCACAAACGAGCACAGAAATGCGTGTACGCGTTTGTTCAGCGCGGTTTTGTCGAGATATTGTCCCTTGGCTTCGGCTGCGGAACAATATCACAACCTACTTCCGAATACAAAAGAGTGCAATAAAACTTGTGTAACTTTTATTTCTTTATGTGAATAATTTTATTTCCCTTTATGAATTCGACATAGCTTTTGTCGGAGAAATTGAAAGTACATTTGATAAAAATTACCGAACGAGATTCCGCTGTCTTCTTAATTGGTTTCAGTTGATTATATCGGTATGTTGAATATGCTAATCTAGGGTTCACAGCAAAAGATTTTCCAAACTGATCTTGGAATCCATTCACAATTGTACCCGCTCCCTCTCCCTCCGTTCGACAGAGTCCTGGAAAAGCACATTGCGATGAAAGACAAGCATAAAAACAGCATCGCGGAACCAACACATTGAAGTGAGGGTCTCGCTTGCTAACATATTTGGATGAAAATACCAACTTTAATTTCACTCGAGGTGTGGCGCCAAAATGGCTCTGCCTTCAATCGTCCCATCTTTCAATCTATGAATGAGCTTTGGGGCGTCTTCAAGTCTGTGCACTTGGTAAGGAATAGTTGCAATCTGCCATGGATTAAAAAAAGATCAATGTTGTTTTAACTTTTATATTTTTTATCGAAGACTAAGTGCATAAGCCAATAACTAAAACAAAAGTTAGTCATGGAACTTCAATGTTATTTGTGTCTTGGAAAGAACAGCTGTCCTGCATATTGTTTACATATTTACAAGCGTCAGAGTAATTTACATTATTTTACCTTTCCACTAGCAACAAGGTCAACAAGTTCTTTCATTTGCCGCAAGTTTCCAGTGAAGAATCCGTGTATATCGTAGGTTCCTAAGATTAACTCCCGCATCGGCATCTCTGGATTGCCACCATACAAACCGACGCAAAGAATAGAGCCGCCCTAAAATTAATGTAGGCGAGACAACCATGATGGGTCATTCACCAAAATATGCTCTTAGGGTCAAAATCTATCTGTTAAAGGTATACTGTCACCTGTTCCAATTTTGCCACAGTTACCATGGAAAGAGAAAATCTAACCAATCACAGGTTTTAATAGGGCGGCCGCTTTTTAAAAACAGCGCCCTCATATGGGCATTTTGAATACCAAGGAACGCCCCTTTGACCATATACCGGTATGGGCATATTTAGATTACAGGTGACTGTATACCTTTAAGGTAGTAAGCGCCTCGAGAGTGAAAGACTTCAACTTCTGTTCGAACTTTCCTCGATGAAACTTTCAACCCGTCCCTTACCAAATCAAGAAGCAAAACCAGGAGTCACCATGCAAAACTTCGTATGAGAGAAAGAAACTGATAGTTTAAAAGTGGCCGCCATCCCTGTGTTAATTCTACTATGGGAAAATTTTCTGACTACAAGACCTTTAAAGTAAGCCCTATAAGCGGTAGAACAGAAAACTTCGCCCAAGCGCTGCATCACTCTGAGACTTTTGTATCATACCTTTTTCTGTTTATGAATGTTAAACAAACCCTTACCACATTATATGCAAAACAGATAGCTTAATGGTATTGCAAACCCAAATAAACTCATATTCTATTTGCGGAGCTGTCTTCCCTAGCCCCTCCAAGGCCACAAAATAATAAAAAGGAAAAGAACGTAGTTTGTTGTCAGGGAAGAAAGAATCGGTGTGGTACGTTCACACTGAAGTGGTTCGGAAAAAAGGAAAGAAAATCGTATCACCATTTTTACTTTGTCGAATATCTGGGACCAAAATATAACTCTCTCTCTGTATTGGCCTAAGAATATGAAATAGCTCTTTCGGTATGGATTCTTTCACAATGATGACGCGGACGACTATAAGTACTCGAAATATATTTTAAAACATGGCATTTACCTTTTTTAATGACTTGAACGAGATGTTCATCGTGTGAGTGCTACCAACGAAATCGATAACAATGTGTGGTCCTCCGTTGTGAAACGATGACTTGATTTTGCTGACCCGCTCCTCCCCGGACTCGCCGTCTTTTAAATGAATGATGCCGTGACAACCAGCTTTCAGAGCTAAGGATAGTTTTTTCTCCTGGAAGAAGAAAAGTGATTTTGACGAGAGAATCGAAATGCTCTCGCGGGGAAGTTATTCGTTGGATGTTGTAGGACTTCGCACAAACTTCTTTGAGTATAGCGTGGTTGTATTGGCACACATGCAAACCTTTGATGTTGACAAATGTTTAAATCTCAATAATAGCGCCAACATCAACCATGCGTATCTTACATTCACAGCTATGGTCTTCGAGAGAGGCTTAAAAGGCCAATTGCGTTGTTGTTTACATTCTCCTGACAAGTACTGTGCCCACTTACCATGATGTCGGCACAGATCACTTCGACTGAGTCACTCATTGCAGGAACTAGCCCTGCAAGCAAGTTGATCGCAGATAGACCAAGTCCCCCTGCGCCGATAATGAGGATACCGCACTTGTCTAATGCAAAAGGTGAATGATAGCTGATGAAACTGTAATTACAACAACAACAAGGCAGTATTGCTGAAGGCAATGAGTACTTGGGCCGAGATAGAGTAATTTTGAGGACAATATATACTACTATTCAAATATGGTCTTGAATTTCCTCCTGTCAATTAGGCATTTGATTAACTGGTTATTAAACGACGAAATGGCATGACAACGGCAAAATATGTCTAGCAAGTTTTGTGGAGTTTGAGGCAGGGGTTCTTTATTTATGGTGAAATTGCTTAAACTCCTTAAATATTCAAATTACAGCAAATTTCTTTTGTTCTCGATGGTAGATGTCTAATATTTAGATGGGCATATTTAGATTTCTACCCTATAGTTATCCCTATATACCAAAAATCGGACATCCAGCTCTATTGGCTTGCTCAGAATTAGATATGCGCATAATTAATGAGGTACAATATGTGGTGTCATAAGGTGTCCCATCATACCAAATATGAAGGGTGTAGCACTTGTGGTTACTGAGTTGTGGACAAATATATATATATATTTGAGGTCAAAGGTCATTGAGGTCACGTGACATTTTGTCAAAATAATTGTATTGCTAAGTTATTCCTATATACCAAAAATCAGACCTCTAGCTCTATTGGCTCGCTCAAAATTAGATATGCGCATAATTAATAAGGTACAATATGTGGTGTCGTTAGGTGTCTTATCATACCAAATATGAAGGATGTAGCACTTGTGGTTACTGAGTTGTGGACAAATATATATATTTGAGGTCAAAGGTCATTGAGGTCACGTCACATTTTGTCATAATAATTGTATTGCTAAGTTATTCCTAAATACCAAAAATCAGACCTCTAGCTCTATTGGCTCGCTCAAAATAAGATATGTGCATAATTAATGAGGTACAATATATGGTGTCATAAGGTGTCCTATCATACCAAATATGAAGGGTGTAGCACTTGTGGTTACTGAGTTGTGGACAAATATGTATATTTGATGTCAAAGGTCATTGAGGTCACGTGACGTTTTGTCAAACAAATTATATTGTTAACTTATCCCTATATACCAAAAATCAGACCTCTAGCTCTATTGGCTTGCTCAAAATTAGATATGCTCAAAATTAGATATGCGCATAATTAATGGGGTACAATATGTGGCGTCATAAGGTGTCCCATCATACCAAATATGAAAGGTTTAGCACTTGTGGTACTGAGTTATGGACAATAATGTATATTTGAGGTCAAAGGTCACCAAGGTCACATGATATTTTGTCAAAATGTCTGAGATATCTGCGTGAACCGATGGACTCACTGATGGACTCACGGACGGATATGACCCAATCTATAAGCCCCCTGGACTTTATCCGTGGGGACAAAAAACTGTGTCACTGCATCCTTTAGGCAATATGAATACGATGAGAAACTAAATTTTTATTTTTCTTGGCCTTATACATGAAAGTCTATGGAGAACTGCCATATACATGGGAGTCTATGGAGGTGTAAACTAAAAAGTCCTCTAACACGGCCAAATTCGATCGCATTGTGAAACAAATCGACGTGCATCTGTATGGGGTTGGGTACTATTCTTGTGCAAAGTTTGAAAGAAATTGACCAGGGCATGTCTGAGATATCTGCGTGAACGGACGGACGGACGGACTGACATGACCAAACCTATAACTCCCCCAGGACTTCGTCCGTGGGCACTAAAAACAACGCAACAGTTATTACAGCTACACCGGCGGTAGGTTCATATCCACAGCCCCGTACGGTCTGCCGCCGTCGCTTGAAAACAATCTCATAAACCTGGCCATATGGGCAACTGTGTATGAGCAGCTGATACTTAACTTTCCGGAGAAGGCGAGCTGTCACGTTCAAGCTCAGGATTATTTGTCGATCAAATTTCAGTAAATTTACCTTACCTAGATGAAATTTTGTCTATATGCTGAAATTTCGCCGAAGTTTGACTAAATTGCATCGATTTTTTCAGGTTCATATCCGACATTTTTGAGTTTTGAGTGCAGACAGAAATAAGTTTTGAGGCAACATGGCTGCGACCCCATGTTGACCCCTAGCCCTGCGTACGATGCTATGTGCTACAGCTAACACACAGCATCGTACGCAGGGCTAGCGAGAGAGTTGCCGACATCGACGGTTATTTACGAGAAGTGAAAAAAGACTCATTTTTGGAAGCGATCGAGTAGCTGAGGTAGGCTGGGATACGACTTGGGCCCAAGAACGCTGAATTTCGGCAGTAATTTGGCTTTTTACGTCAAGTCCCAAAATGGATTTGAAGTCACCGACTACGTGCGCGTATGGGTCTTTGCAGGGCTGTTGTGAGCGGGGCGATTAGCTGTAGCGGAACACACAGCATCGTACGCAGAGCTAGTTGACCCCAAGTGAAAATGTGTTTGCGATCAAATCTTCCTATATTTTTTTCAGAATTTTCGACAAAATCATTGCTTCTTACATCTTTTGTAAAATATAAAATATTAAAATAAAAATGCGATGTGCCATGTCTCCAGATTTCTAAAATATCGTTCGTTGACCGTTCGACGGAATACTCATTTCGCAAACTTGTGACGCAGTTGAAATTCAATACTGACCGCCAAATAATCTTAATGAGACGAGATCATTCTAGACATCCTCCAAATTATCCAACCATTCGCGTTAGAGTTCAGCTCGCTTAGAGGATCATAACATTCTTCGGCCTTCGTTTAGATCGACCCTAATCTCTCCCATTTAGGAAATAAATACACAAGCTACCTTGACAAAACTTCGTGCACCATCCAGGACCAAACACACTACAAATCTGTCTTGACGTCATCATCTCCTTACATGGTAATCGGCATACCGTATTTTTAGCAAAGGAGACACAGAATACGTCGGAGTATTCAGTTTCAAAACGTATTACATTGTGTGATGTTGTCAAAAAAAGGTAATGTTACTGCAGTGGTATAAATTACAAACACAAAAGTTCAAATCAGTTTATTTTGGACTGGCTTTACCCAACATTTCATATTGTTTCTTATGCCAGATTTGACCACGTGCTTACTGGCGACCCCTTTACATGCAAATTTTGTGTCAAATGGTGTGTTCTCCTGGAAAAACAAACGTACGATTTCTATATGAAGGAGGCGAAATTTGCCCTCAAAACTCGAAACCACCCCTTTACGGGGTGTACCTAGCTATTTTGAACGAGCTTCTCGAATCTGCAGCTCTATTTCGAAATGATGGTCTGGTTTTCTCAGCTCAAGGATAAGTGTTCTCCATCGCTGTGGGCATTACTATTCTCAACTGGGGTACAGTTTCCAGTCGTAATGTTTTTCATTGTGTCCGGGATATAAAACCTTTCCTTTTCTCAATTTTACTTCGATTAACACTAGTCCACATCTTGTCAGCGATTAAACATGTTTCAAGTTTAAATGTTAAGTTCTGGTCTCGAGCCCTCTTGTTCGACCAAACTGAAATTACCCCTCCCACTTTGGCTCGTCCAGTGGGTGTAGCTAGGGTCGTGCCATCGCCTAGGAAACGGAGGGTGCATTAATTGTTGCATTTCGATGCACATTTTGATAATATTCAGAAGATTTTGTGGCAAAAACTCAGATAGAGAAGCATAATTATTCACATCTCACTTATTCAAGACTGGCTGAGAGCAGCACTTCCATTCAGTTAACATCATTACGCAATTTATTATGCCAAGAAAGATGAAGCCAAGACATTTTGCCCTCCCTGGTCTCAGCCAGGAATGGTTATACCTTACAGAGTTTTTTCCCACGGAATGAAAACAAATGTACTTGGGCTGAGGCCCAAGTACAATAATAATAGCAATGCTAACAATCATATTCTTACTGTAGTAAAGCATCGCTAACATCATTAACATCCCTGCCACAATGTAAGTCCAGTCACCTTGTTGCTCCACCTTATGTCGTATTTCCTCTATTCATAAGAGTGTACACAGTTTGAACATCGTGATTGCACGTTCGTCATCATAAATTAAACAAAAATACAAATGCAATTACAGATAATTACAAACATAATTTTCCCGAAGTCTTGCACTGCTAAGTTATTTTAATATTCGGTCACTTAACTAGCATCTATTAACAGCCGCCCGCCTATTTTCAGATGCACGTTCGAGGGGGAGGGTCAAATTTGCATGTTACGTGAAAGAAAGGATTAAAGTAATTAATATTCTACTGGTATAGACTGAAGTAGTCATCTCTGTTAAATGTTATTACAGACTTGCCTTGTTTTCAACCGAGCTTTTCCTGTTAGAATGATCAGGAAAAAATAATATTTTAATAGACAAAAACCAAGAATAGAATAGCAGGTGTTCCACAAGCGGCTAGTCAGTCAGTGAGTAAAATTGCTTTAAGTTAGCAATTTATCAAGTTCTTAGACTACTAGTTCCTAGACTGAGGAGATAGTGTCGTGCGTTTCTTTAATCTCCATCAGTCAGTCACATTATACCAACAGCGTAATGTTTGATGTCGCAAGATTGACGTTAATTGAATAATATCAAATTGAAGTTTACCCTTCAATTCTAGGATAATGTCTATTTTCTTCATCGCTGTCTGAACTGCATTATAAGCTGTCAGCATCCCACATCCCAGCATCCCCGCTGTTTGAAGTGGAACGGTCCGTGGTACCTTGACAAGGAAAGTCAACTTTGGCACGGCCACGTACTCGGCGTATCTATACAACAATATAATCACGATTTGTTTGAAATTCACGGTTACTTTCAGTGCAAAAAAACCCGTATCACTTTGACTGTAATATCTGGGGTCTTTATAATGTATCTTAGACACGTCACCATTATGCATTGGATCGCGGCCAGCTGCAAGTTGTTATATCGATAATACAAGAAAGAAACGTGTGAGTACAGCATGGGCGATATGACAATGGGGTAGCCATCGGTCGCTTACTTCAATTCATTTTACATTAATTACAATTCTATACACTATCAGAAAGTAATTTGACGAAATAAAGACTTTAATGCATGTACATTTTGTCACATAGACGATAATACTTGTTTGTAAAAACATTATTAGTAAAGAAATGTTCAGTGTCATTTTGCTGCAGCCGATATTAAAATGATATTAAATAATTTAATTGAACAATGTGTAATTGGCCATGTGTAAATACCAGCTCTATAAGATCAAATGTAGGTCAGCGTTTTTTATCTGACTGCTTTCAATGTCTTCGATGTTGATAATGCATTAGACAAGTGGATTTTTGATCTGAAGGTTGTTTTATGAACTTGCTATAGAGAGGGATAAACGCACACGTGCATTAAGGTATGGGGTAATATGGGGGTTTCTGTACTTCTTTTGTTTTCGGTGGGGAGAAGATCGCTTGAATGGCCAGCACTACGACAGAACAGGCGCTTACCCTCCATCTACAGTGATACCATGTTCTATGTGCTTCGGTGTAGGCAAATCACAATAGACAGATCTTCCTTCGAGGCATGGCTTACAGTCGGTACATCCGCACCAGGGGAAAACAATCACGCTGTCGCCAACTTTCAGTGAATCTTGGTTGGATGCTGACCGTCCGATGGCGTACACGCTTCCGACGATCTCATGCCCTACCATGCCAATCCCGGCATGCCATAAACACAAATTAAGCATCAAATTTTTCAGATTGATAATAAACCATGTAAAATCGATATCTATCCATCTGTTTGTCTATCTATCCGTCTATCTATATCTATCCATCTATCTATCTATCTACATACCTATCTATCTATCTATCTATCTATCTATCTATCTATCTATCTATCTATCTATCTATCTATCTATCTATCTATCTATCTATCTATCTATCTATCTATCTGTCTGTATGTCTGTCTGTCTGTCTGTCTATCAGTCTGTCTATCTATCTATCTATCTATCTATCTATCTATCTATCTATCTATCTATCTATCTATCTATCTGTCTGTCTGTCTATCTGTCTGTCTATCTATCTGTCTGTCTATCTATCTATCTATCTATCTATCTATCTATCTATCTATCTATCTATCTATCTATCTATCTATCTATCTATCTATCTATCTATCTATCTATCTATCTATCTATCTATCTATCTATCTATCTATCTATCTATCGATCGATCGATCGATCTTGCTTGCTAGCTTGCTAGCTAACTAGCCCGCCTTCTGGACTTTCCCATACTGTTGGCTGAGGAAAAGAATGCACTTTTCTTTTCATCTTCGCTTGCCAAGGTCTTTTGTCCGGGCAGCTGGATGGTAACTAGTATAGGAAGTAACGGACCTGCGAGCGGAAAAATTAGCCCCTTCTGCCAGAGAAGAGGGATGCTCAGTGTAGATTGTTTGACTGCCCGTAATCACTGACACTTTTCCAACTATGCTGCGTGCAGACTCTTAGCATAAGTTTCAGAGAATTAACAGACGATACTTGATTTCCGATCAAGCTCACGCCATACTTTGCGCGTCTGTGCTTTCTTAAAGGTATACAGTCACCTGTAATCTAAATATGCCCATATGTGGTCAAAGGGGCGTTCCTTAGTATTCAAAATGCACATGTGAGGGCGCTGTTTTCAAAAAGCGGCCACCCACTTAAAATCTGTGATTGGTTAGATTTTCGCTTTCCATGGTAACTGTGGCAAAATTGGAACAGGTACGCGAGTGAAACGTTTGAACCGGGAACAATGTCAATAAATCATGATGAGGGGTGCGGTCGAAAACAAAAATTCATGTTTACCTAAAGTGAGCGGGAGAGTGTACGGTTTATTCCACATGATCACATCACTATGACACATTCCACTGAACAATACCTAAAGAGGAAACATCATTAAGTTAGTTAGAAACAATAGTCGAATCACAAACTGGGTTTCAAAGAGTCATTTTTTAATCGTCTGCAGCTATGTGTCTCAGAGGCTGTGTTACCTCTGTGTATGTTAAGTGATCTAACAGTTGAGTACACTCACAGACAAACACGTATATTATATGGTAAGGCGGAGAGAGAGAGAGAGAGAGAGAGAGAGAGAGAGAGAGAGAGAGAGAGAGAGAGAGAGAGAGAGGGGGGAGGGGGCAGGGAACAGGCACCGAGAAAGAAGGATAGACAAACACCGATCGAGACCATGGAGACTGAGAGCAGAGAGGTGTTCAGCAAACCTTGAGAAGGGCACCTTCCTCCGGTACGGCAGGAATTTCTTCGTCGGTGAAAAGCTGCCCTTCGGTTGGGAACGGGTTAACAATTTTAACGCACCTCATGGTTCTCTTTCGTGCCGCCATGCTGTCAAATGAAGAGAAAATTCACTTTTCCTTGAGACAAGAGTACAGATAGATAGTAGAGACGAGTTGTCACTGAACTTCGGTGAAGGCCTTTGTAGACATTAATTAATCTCAACGGCATACTCAGTGCTGAAGTATGTAGATAAATTCAACAACACCAAGGACAGTAAGTGACCTTACCCACGATTCTCCATGACCTGTACACAAGGAGGTCACTCAATGAACTGAAGCAAATTCCTTCTGTACACAGAACAGGTAGGTTCATATTTCTAAATTCTGGCAACATTTTTGGATAATCGTAATTTTTTTATTTCCCACTTTGACCAACAACTTTTCCACGGAGGAGATAGGAATTTTGTAACTATGTCAACAGATATGACAGCCATACACAACATTATCAAGGAAACAAAGGGAATAAGTTGCATCTGTGTTGGAAAAAGAAAGGTATTGATTTTCTTGAATTCCATGACAAAGGAAATTTGCATGTCTAACAGGTGGTATGATGAGACCATCGCAGTTGTTGATAGCTTTTTCTTGAAAAGTGTACAATTTTTAGCACCTAAAACATCGGCGTCTACCCCACCGAATGTGTTAGCCCATCCAAGTCCATACGTCGTTCACACGGCCAGCTAACTCCCCGGATATTCCTATTCAAGTCAATGCACTGATTTGCATTCACAATCGAGGCATGTAATAAGTAGAGTCAGTCGGCAACTTACCTACATAGACAATTGTTGTTACTATTAGCATGGAGCTAGCTCCATGCTATTAGGTTCTGACAGAATCGCTCGGTGGCTTCCGACAGAAACACCGGATGTTGAGGTGTTCGCGTGATAAAAACACCGCCGAGAACAATACTGTGACGCCGAAGGGATGGTTTAAAGAGAGTGATATGTGCTTCAAGGACAGAAATTACAGGGGAAGGCCAGTGATTGTTTGGGGATGGGTCAGGCCTAGGAATGGGTTGCAGTTTTTCGGGCAAGCAGTTTTGAAGGGTCATGAAATTTCATGCATGCCTTTCAGGGAGAGTTACCACTTTTTGCGAAACTATTAAAACGCAAGAGGTGGCAGATATAGTGCTTCGTTCAAAAATATCAAATCATACATGGGAGTCTATGGTACAAAATATTAACAATATTCCCTTAAAATAAGTTATATCTGTACATTTATGTAAATCTACTTTGCTTGAAGTGGGAGGTAAAACTACATGTGTGTTCGAGAAAGTTGATTTTTGGATATAACCGAATGTGGTCCATGCCACTATACATAGTTGTGTATGAGAAAAATAAGAACAATTTTTCCCATATAACTCTGGCAGTACTTGTGCATTTATAGACCAATTTATAGAACAATTTGTTTTCTATATAACACTGGCAGTACTTGTATGTCATAGACTTTGATAATAAATGTACTTGATTAGAATAGGATTGTTACAAGTGCATATGAGTACAAGAAATTTAATTTTGGAATTTCAATGAAAATGGATCCACTTTTCATGGTAGTCTATGAAAAAACTATGGTCAACTTTTTCAATATAAAACCAGCAATATCTGTGCATTTATAGACGTTTGATTTTGAAGAACCGGTTGTACTCCAAGCACTTGATTTAGTTATTAATTGTGAAATTTGCTCTTTTTTATCGAATAACTTGAAACCTTGCATAAGAATAATTATTGTGAAGTTTTAAAGTATTCTTTAAAGGGTAAAAGGTAAATTATATTATATCATGCTACCATGCGCCATTCTGATTGGACGAGAGCTCATTCCACCGATTCTAAAATACTGTTTCAGCACTGATAGCGGTGGTAAAACGGGCCCCTAAACCAGCATTGCCATTCCGTGCATTTGAACGTACCTATCTAAACCGTAGACACTCGAGAAAAACTGAAACAGTCTGCTTTGTTTCAAAGAGCGAACTTTGATACACAGATAAAGTATGGGTCTGTAACTCACCTCTTGGTGAAAAGGAGTTGGGATCGATGATGAAAGACATCTTTGAAGCAGCACATTGGGTGTGATGCATACAAATTATTGCATTAGGGCGACAGCTCACCGTGCACTTTGCTTGATATTTCGGTAGTCGAGACGCGATAGCATCCTTCCGCTCTTTAAAACAAAGCTAATATTCGTTATACACGAATAAATTGACACTTCCTCACAGTAACGGTATGTCAGATATTCTTTACCAAAGTTTGGGCCGTAACAGACTGGGGTGTCCTAACGATGTATACTAAGAAGTTCAAAATAACGATTGGGATGACTCCTGGCGACTGCGACGAAATTTGACATCAAATGCAACGAGCAGTGTCAGCGTAAAGCTCTCGCTGCATCGGGCAACACTCACGCTCTGTACAACTGATCATCACAGTTGCAGTTATCGCACGTCTGGATTATTTCAGAACTGCTTGTTTTCTGCAGCAGGTGTTTTTTTGACAAGTATAGTGTCCGTGTTGCATGCGCATAAAATGCAATGTTGATGAACGTAATTATGCGTATTTATCGTAGAATACCGTGACTGCGTACGTGTACGTAATCCAAACACATAAAAATGCTTGGTGTCGGGCGCAGAATTTCTGACGATCGATCTCTCAGACGTCCGTTTTCTGCATTTGGGGCTTAAAAGTGATGTAAATACCCAGGTAAGACAACAAAGACGATATAATATAATAGCAATAACCCCCTCCGCAGTCGGGTATCCACTCGATTATAGCACTCGCCTATCGGTTCGTACTATATGTCGCACATTGTACCAAAATCTCGTGTATACCCTCCTGCGGCGGGGGTTATTGCTTAAATGAGAAATTATAATTAAGATATTATAGATATGTACAGTAACATGCTCGAAGGCGGAGGGTCACTGTTTTGTGCCCGTGAAAAATTGTGAACGGTCACTTGTTTTCACGCAAGCACTTTTGAAGGGTCACTATTTTTCGCACAGCGTCATTTTGAAAGACACCGAACACCCCCCCCCCCTACACTGGAATTTCTGTTTAGTCCCTAACAGCACTCCTACACTGTAATACACAAATGTGAGAGGTCATTCACGATGACATCTTCAAATATATGCGATGTGCCGACATAAGAAAATCGAAGATCCTAGAGGAGCAAAGATGTTTCGGGCAGCTCAATACGGGACCAATATTTTGAATCTTGTAATGTTACCTCATGCTTATCGCGTGAAAATTCTTGAAATATAAGATAAGCTCTAGCGAACACTCTATCGTTCGCACTGCCCTGTCTACCTCTGAACAGGTATAGGTAGTGAGTACGCGACCTGACAGCGATGTCGCGCGATACACCTGTTGACAAGGCAACTCTCACTGTAAACAAACACCAGATAATATGAACTGAAAATGCTCCCGTGTTTCAGTATATTATACTCTACTGAATTTGTCTGAGAATTTAAACTTTTACTACATGTTTGCAACATCATTGAAAGTGTTATGATTAATATCATGAACAACTTGAATATTCACCATAGACTATTTTCATAGGTCATTAAAGAGACAAAGTCGGCCATTTTCTTGAATTTTGTTTGATACAAGATACTACTTATGTTATAACCATTGACATGTTGAATGATACTGAATAAATGGGTTACAATGCATATATTCGACCCCGGTTTTAGACAAATAAAATGAAACCATCGCGAAAAGGAATTAATGGTTATAACCATTGATTCATTTACGTGATGGTTTCATGTATCGTGTCTAAAACCGGGGTCGAATATATGCATGTTCACCCATTTATTCAGTATCTTTCGATATGTCAAACAATATAAGAAGTATCTTAACGATATTAGCTCTGTTAGCTAACGTATGTGAACACGTTAGCTAAAAGTTGTCACCTCTCTCCACTCCTGGATCCGTACCGTTAGAGATTCAAAGTAGAGGAAAGCAAGTTGATCGGTTGCGATTGCAATGAATTATTGCACCATGAAACGTTTGAAAAGTGTCCATTGAGATGTGTCCAGGTACACTTTTCTTGTGGTGTTCATTGAGATACGAAGGGTTTGACACCGTTTGTCGCGCGTGTTGTTGACTTCAGCGTATATTTTACGAATGAAGTATGTTTGCACAAACATTTCCATTATTATGCACATGGCGGTATAAAAGCTTAAAACCTATCATTTGTAAAATTCTTGGCATGGGTTATATGATAAATCGGTTATTACCCATTATATCCAGTTCCTTGCGTCGTATCAGCATTCGTGTAATCTGCACAGCGTCAGACACTCGACTCCAATACAACGATAAGAACATGGAGGAATTATGAAGATTTCATCCAGAGAAGTTTAAGTTCCCTGGTTGGAATTTGTGAATGAGGTCCGCCATGTTGTTGATCCCATGCTTGTATTTTGTGGCGCCATTATTGTTTGGGTCTCAACGTTGAGGAAATGCGAGATTTATCGCGTCCAAGGACTGTAATTTCTCGGAAATCGTTGAAATGTTAAACAAATTGATAAGTACAAGAAAGATAGAATAATGGAAACATGACATATGAAAACTAAGACGATGAAACATTAATGTTTGAGGATTGTGGCAGTAATCAAAGAGCGACCTAACCAACCCATGCAGTAATAGTGTTGTATGATCAAATGAGTTTTAAGATGTAAGTCTTATCCAGGACCGATTGCTACTGTGAAACTGATTTCAACCGTCGGGTTGTGTTAAAGAAAGTTTGGTCAAAGTCGAAGCCAGTGAAAATTGTACCTTGGTTCCATGGTCATGTTACAGGGGTTCCTTGGAAATATCGATGCAATCGTATTTGGGACAGCAGAATTGTCACCGTCTAACTATTTACCTGTATACCCAAGTCCTAGCGACACACAGACATCATTGTGTGGGTGGACTTATCACAATGCAGATGAACCGGCCTAGTTACCTTCTATAACACTTGCACAATTCTGTCAATACACTGCACTGTTTACAGCCGCTTGTGTCGCGCCGACGCGTTGTGGTGTCGCCTCATAAGAGAAAGTGGGAAGTCCTTCATATCGGAAAATCCACAGTGTGACTTTGATGAAATAGGTTAAGTCTTTATACCCCGCTTGACATCACACACTATTTTGTGAATAGTTTCTTTTTCCAATTTCTTATATTTTAATTTATTTTTTGGCGGCATCATTGTCTACTTGCATACAGCATGAACAGAATAGGAGTAGAATGCTTGACGTTTATGTATCAGGCTATGGTGGTATTTTGGGGGGATTTAAATTTCTCGTTGATTTTTGTCAGTGCTGATAGTTGCTGGTTATAGGCTGTCTTGGGTCTGAATTTGTGTTTTGTTGTGCCGGTATAATGAAAGTATTGGTTGTTTTATTTATATAGGTCTCATTTTTATAGACCTCGTGCCACCAGTCAATATTTGACCCTCAAACCAATGGGTAAATTTTCAAAAATTGAGAAAACGTCAGTTTCATCGAGCAACCTTCAGAATTTTATGTTTTATAAGCGTTCAAGAATATTTCGAATTTTGAACAGATTTTAAATCGTTCCGAATGATACTTTTCCCAGGAGTTCATAGGAAGTTAAGTGTGCCAACTAATCTGCAGAGAGCGATACACTCTGGGTTTCTTGTACAGAGTGAAAGTCACAAATGTTTTGATTTTCAGAACTTACAATTCAGTGGGACCATTGAACTGCAAACTTCTCTAAAAAACAAGAGTTTATCGTCTTCACGAGATCCATGCTGAACTAGAAGGTCAAATATTGACCGTGGGTGGTAATATGACAAGTTTGCAGTGTCGAATCTCGGGCGCGGCACTGAATTTCAGGACAAATTGCGACGATGTTATCACTTGATGCACAGAAATTGAGATGTTGATTGGCAGTGTATCCGTCTCATATACAAGTTACTGTGTCACGGCATGAGCTGGAGCTTTGGCGGTATACACTTCAGTTACATCGATACTTAAGGTCCTTCCCTACAGACAACTGTTCTTGGCCAACGAGGTGTGTCAGTACAAGAAAGCATGGACCCCTAAGGTCGTGAGAAAAGGCTGCTCGACTTGTCGCAGGTCCATTGTAAAAGCCCGATCATTTTGGCAATAAACTGAGGAACATAGATTTGAAAAATTCGCCAATTACCCGTTAATTCACCGATTGCCTGTTTGTTAACGGCTGAGGGAAGAGTGACAAATGTAGTGCATGTAGTTAAGATGTTATCTAAACTCAAAACAGAGCATTGATATTTGTACAGTTGTCGCCATTCAATTAATAGACCGTAGGCATTTTTCTTGAGATTCTTGATTCTCCGTTTCTTGATTTACAGTTTCATTGTTGATATCAGGCAGATTAATAACACCAACCATAAAATCGTGATTTACCACCTATGTCCGGTTTGACGCCTGAAATAGATAACGCCATCAACTCAGGACTGATGCCATGAAGGATTTCTGTACGCTCGACGTGTACGAAAATTTCAGCAAGATACGATTGCCCGATAATGACCGTACACGTTCACAGGTATTCCTCAGGTCAAGTTGTACATAAATATTGAAAGTATATTCCAATAGCCAAAAAAAACCATTTCCATGGGATTGGAACCTATGTCTAAGCGCTGATATGTGGGTAAATCTACAATAAAGACAAAACAGAAGCTCCAATTTTGTCTTTCATTATAAACATCTCAAACAACTACTGACTAATGGTTTATGATATTTTCGGACACGGTGGAAAAATATGTCAGATAGGTGACCTACAATGCATACCCAGTCGTTACAAAATAGTTATTTTCGATTACTTGGCTGATCATGAGTATGGGTTATCACTATCGTAGCGTTTGCTGCTGACGACGGAAAATCGCCAAATTTGGTCTGTTTGTGCATGTTGTGTTCATTTTCTGTTGCAGCTTGCAGCTGACCCTTGACCCGTGATTAATATATTGTCAATCACGGCGTCAGTGGTAACAAGGTAGAAAATTAACCATTTCACGGAAATTGTATTTTCCAAGAGTGTCATACAAAATTTCAGAAAAAAATATTCAGTTTTTGCACATCAATGATGGGACTCTTACATCATAACAAATTAGCCCTACCACTGTGGGTGCAGGTTGATCAGTCACAATGGAATCCTGTGTTAGATAGAAACCAATCTCTTGACAATACATGAATGCTTACCCAGTCACATATTGATCTATCACCTCATACATTGGCGCTCAATTAAAACACCACGTGGTCTTAAAGTTAAGGAAATTCAACAACTGTTATGATAACCACTTCTACTTTTGAAAAATTTGAATATATTTTTTAAACTAAAATATACTACTTATACATCTACATTACAATTTCTTTATGTGCTCAAACAGTGACCGTCTCCCAATTGTTTAGAGACATAATAAGTGATCAACTTTATTTGAAAATAGCGGTTATTGTTTCTTACACAGTACATGCATGTGGTACCTAGGCATTCAATGCTACAGAGTTTTAAGGGAAATTGAATGGTCCATTAAAAAGATTTCGTGTCACCTAAAATCCTTGCTAAAATCTTACTCTGTCAGGCCTAGCAGGTTTCACTTCCATGAAAGAGTTACTTGTACAGTGGCAATATATTTATGGCATTAAGGTCGTATAAAAATTATAATGATATATACTGCTCATTTACTTCATTGAGTAAAATGTGGCTTTAGGTTGCTTGACAGTTATTTCTGTAGAATATAAAATATTCAACAAATAAGAATAGATGTGCTATTTTCGAAAGCGTTTGGCATAGCTACACCTTGCTTAGTACTTTTATTTTGTGGAAATTTGCCCAAGTAAACACAATTAACCATATACATGACAGTTTATTTCAGTTACTTTGACTCTGCTATTGAGCCTGCCTGTTTGTTGTATGGTGTTCATATTAAAACTACAAGTCCGATGTATCTCTCCTTGTTCAATGTAAAAATAACCAAATAGTCCGATTCCAATTAAGAAAATGACGCAAAAAAGTATATGAGAATGCAAAAGAAACGGAAAACAGCAGAAACTTAATTTTGCACCGTCAACTATTTATTGATTTGGGGCCAAAACTGCTCTTCCAACGATCTCTCCACTTCTCAACTTATGTATAAGTTTCGGAGCGTCTTCAAGATTGTAAATCTCGAAAGGTACGAGTTTCACCTGAAATGAATGAGGAAAACCTTAGATAATATACTGCCATGATTGTTTCAATGTTTCAGACAGTACCCGAGGACAGTGCAGCGTCAGGTTTGGACTTTCGTAAATGAGTGTGGTTTAAAACTTGGCGTTACTTTGCTTGATTTCCGGGTAAAACAGCAGAGTGTCTCTTTTTGAAAAAACCCTCACCAGACAAATAACCGACTCGGCAGGTTTCTTTTCACAATTTTTTAAAGAGAGGTATGTGATCTTTTCTTTTCATAACCTGGCAACAAACGAATTGGTGCTTAATTAATTTGGAAGTCACTTTAGGAGAATCGTTAGAAAGTTTTGAAATTCGTGCCAAAATGAAAGTAACGTTAATATTACTATTTTCAATCACAAACGAGTGTCTGCTTCTTCGAAGGTTTGAATCTGTCAAAAAGCACTGTAAGCCACATAAAACTAAAGGCTAGGATGTATTTATGCACTGTATCTCAAAACGTAAACTATCTTTTCGCTTCATGTTTCTTGTCAAATGCTACCAACAACATACACAAACATGTCCCCTCCGAGTTTGCTCAATACTTTTACGTAGTTCTTTACCTCAAAGAGCAATAGTTTAGTTTGACTGACTATTGTCTGCGAGAGGGAAGATGGAAATAGATTCACGCATGCGTAATGCCAGGTTGAAGCTGAACCAGGTCTTGTGTTCCGAAATATGTCCTGTGTTCCGAAATATGTTAATCATGATATTCAAAGTATGATCACAATGGTAAATTTCCTGTGCGTGGACACAAATCAATAAAGTAGCTTTACCTTCCCAGTTGCAACCACTTCAACAAGGTCCTTCATTTGTTGCAAATTGCCGGTGTAAATTCCATGCACATTGATAGCTTTAGAGATCAGTGGGTATAGGGGCATCACTCCTGTGCCGCCGTATAAACCGACGCACAGAATTGAGCCAGTCTGAAAATATTGGAGAAGACAAAATGGCCTTGGTCGAAAATGGTCATATTCTACAAAAGGCGACACATTCTTTTATATAAACCACAACCAATGCAGAAAGCAAGAATAATCCGTTTTCCAGGGGAAACTTTAGGCTTTTCTCTCAAACAATAACTTATAAAATTCAACGGTCATCTTGCAAGTGTTTGGTTTGATAAACAAATAATCTAGAATTTACTAAATATTGAAATACACTACACCAATAATTCTCCCTGTCAACTAAGAAAAAAAACTACACAAGGAAAATAGCACTTTATGGAAACGTATTCAATTCCACAACATATTGCATACCCGGTAAAAAGCGTGACTTCAAGGATCAGGAAATTAGCTCCCCAGTTGTAATCGGCCTTACCTCCGGACCATCACAAGACAATTTCATCACCTATGTTATACAAGCGGCTTTTATTTTGTTGAACTGTGGAGGGAAAACCGTGGACGGAAATAGCGAACTAATTCTTTTTCAGTGCAGTGTTGCAAGACCCAGTTGAACATTTACCTCGTCAACTTTAAAATCTTCTTAAACAACGCGACATACCTTTTTCAGCGATTGGAAGGCAATGTTGAATGTGCCATTAGTGCCGACAAAGTCGATAACTATGTGAGGCCCTCCTTCGTGAAACGCTGACTTTACTCTGCTGATCCGCTCCTCCTCAGACTCGCCGTCCTTCAAATGGATAATGCCATGACAGCCGGCTTCTAGAGCCACAGAAAGTTTGTTCTCCTGAAAAAACGATGTTTTTAGAAGTATTAACAAGCATCAAGAACTTACAGTCGTGAGGTCTTTGTCCTACCAGGTTGAGCCATTGCTGGTTGGAGTTTTCTGAATCTTTTTCAGAGTTACATTCCTATTTCACGTAGGATAGCAGAGTTGGGGATATTAAGTATGTGCAATAGGTTCATTCAATGCTGTTGCCTATGATCATGTCGTCCAATTTTATACTCACTTATTTTAGAATAACAGGATGAAAGCCATGGCAGCTGTGTCAGTCTTGACATGTCACATGATGGCGACTCATCGCAAAACCGCTGCAATGCTGTTTTTTGTTAACTTTGCGCCGAAAAGATCATTTACATCGTCACACGATTTTCGTAAAACTTGTGTAACTAACTTCTACCCGCTGTTGAGCAGTACTTGAGTCAAAACATGTTTGAGTCCAATCGGCAATATTATTTACATACTACTATAAGTTATCAATGTCCATACGTTTACCGAATAGGGCATTAAATGCAAAGCTCACCTACTGACTTAAGAGATAAAATGAGGAAGCAATATGTACATGTATAACAACGGTGATGATCTTTTTAACAAATTTGGTTAGAGTACCATTTACAATGGAATTAGGAAGAACTTACAGATATTTCTAAATTGAACCTCGTAAAACGATTCATATTTCCAAATAGCTGCTACTTTTCACTGTACATTACTATCTTCCCGAAAACAACAGATTTGGTTTATAATCACCCGAATCCGTAAGGTAGAATGCGTCTCGGGGACAGATATTAGGACTCCAAAAATTATACAATTCTTTTCCGATCTACTACTTGTGGGGGCTCATTTTAAAGCTCTTCTTCTTTGTAAAAAAAACCTTTTCACCGCCCCAGTTTCTCGAAAATCGAAAATTTTATTCTTCTTTATACAATTAATACGGGAATGGCGGCCATTTTGAATTTAAGATATCGGTAAATCTTGGGTAATTTGTTTCTCCTGTACCAAAATTTGCACGGCGACCCCCAATTTTTAGTCGTGATTTTGAAAGAGGATAGCTGAAGGATTCCTTAAGGAAAGTTTGAGCAACAGTTTATAGACCCTACCATAGTCTAGTGTTCATCGTCATAAAGAATCTGTATTAAAAACGCAAGCGGATTAGAAATGTGACTGTGTTACGTCCACAGATGTGTTTTGGAGGTCTTACTAAAACAACATAGATGAAAATTGGAAGTGAGAATTTATGAAATGTGTGATTAACAGTGAAAGATATAAATATTTGTCAAACATGATTTTGATATTGGACATTGAATTTAATTGCTGTCCCTATTTTGAAATTGTTCCAGTCTAATTTATTTGTTTGTTCCTGTCTAAATGATTATATTGGTTTTCTTACACGTACTATATAGGTCAAATTTGCGTCGTCCAAAGTGAAGAAATAATGTAACAGTAGTTAAGAAAAAAGATTCAAACCACTCACGAGCAAATCAGCACAGAAAACTTCGACGTTATCATACTTTGGAAGAACCAACGCTTTCAGCAAATTTATCGCAGACAGCCCCAGTCCTCCTGCACCAATAACCAAAATGCCGCACTTATCTTATACATGGAGATACAATATACGGACATTGTCAATGATTTTTAGGTAAGTAGTTCCACATCAACGGAAAGGCAATATTTCATTGACACTGGTTAGCTTTTTTATTGTGTTACATTAACAATGTGTAGATTACAACTGGAATATTCAAACCTTTCATCACTCACTAACACACCGCTATTTAAATAGCAAACACAGCACATATGATTGCAAAGCACACTGATATATTTGAATTCTAGTCCGGACCAGAACTCACATGTAACGATAACCATGCAGTTTACACATTTACAAGCTAAGTTGACAAACTGAATACAGTAAATTAACCTTACTTTTGGGAGTAGAACTAGAAACTATGGCTGCCATGAAAATAATGAAAAATCATCAAACGTTACAGCTACTGGCACTGTAACGTGATCCTGCATGCAGCTTATAAATAAGAATTGGCAAAAATGACTAAATTATGTGTTTCCCACGCCGAGTCTGCCCAAATTGGCTTGTCGGTCGGGAACTTCGTTCGAGTAATTCGAAACAATACTAAAAAAACATACATCTAATCATTATAAGGAAAATTAGAGAAAAAATATTCAGATTTGGGGTACAAATATCGGGTAAAAAGAAAGTCATAAATTTGTTCTCGACCAAAATATCGAGAACAAATAGATGACTTTTTTTCTCCAAAGCAAACATGTCAGAACCACGTCTTTGATTTGAGACTGATGTTAACAATTAATGTAAACATACCTCTCATTGCCAGCACTGGATCTATTTTCGTTATCGCTGTTTGCACTGCATTGTATGCCGTCAACATCCCGCATCCCAGCATTCCTGCAATTTCCATGGGAACAGTCTTGGGCACTTTGACAAGGCAAGCCACTTTTGGCACTGCAACAAACTGGGCATAGCTGAGTCAAATAAAAACATTTAATGATCTGTGAATTTTTCCTCAACACTGAATAAATATTAAATTGTCATCGCCTACAAGACCAGGGACCATGTAACACAATTGGAACTAATTTGTGATAATTAGATGGTGAAGTAATGTCGATTTAATCTGCAAAAGAAACATAATCTACTTTTCTTTTTAAAGATCCATTAGCCGTAACTTTGGTCATTTTTGTATTTTGTTTGTTTCTGTGATTCATCCGCAGTTTCTGGTTTGAATCCCTGAACCATGGAGAAATTCTTAATATTTAGCTCATAAATATACCCTATATGAGTGTAATCTGCATTGTTATTGTTTATATTTTGTATTCAGGTCCTGACTAGAATACATTTATCAACAATAACAATGGTCATTTCACATATACAGGCTGTGTTGGCAAGAAGGACACCGGGCATTGGTCGTGATGATCAGATTGTAGTAAAATTCTGTAGTTGATACATTGAAACAGAGCAATGAAAAATTAGTCAACAGTTACAGCTAATGTCCCTTTTAAGTTACACACTTGTTTTTATGGTTAATTTGTAATATTGCAACATTCAGCTACAAGGCACCTACTACTTTTGAGAAATTTGAAAAATATGAAGATCCAATTATCCCAAATAAGTTCCAATCGTGTTAATGTTTAAAAAGGACAACGCTGTAACGTTTGAGTACATGTATTTTCATAGTTTTGTGCCATAAAACACGTATATTTTAACAATCTTCTCCCAAAAGTCTGTGGACATACAAATATGTCACCACAAGGCATTTTGTGATGTTATTGTCGACAAATGAATTCTAGTCACGACAACATGCAACTTGTTAACAGCGTTTAACAATTACACACCAGTCTACGAGATTTGCTGATAATAGGAACAGAAGAAATTCAAATGTTATCTTTTGAGTAGAAAAAGAATGTGATTTAATGAGCATAAAAATCTGGAAAACGCATCGAAAGTTCGGCTTGAAATCTTCCCTGGTACTGTGGTTTTAACCATACATATCTATAGAGCTGTACTGAACATGTAGAAATAATTATCTTTGCTTACAACTCTTTGAAAGATCGATTGTTACGATCAAGTTGAAATAAATAATCACTACAAAGTAAAATACTCATGCATTTTTTGTAGTGTTGTTAACACAAGTAGTCTAGATTTTCTATTTGAGGTAGAGTGTGCCTCGCTAACAGATATTCAGCCTCTGAAATTATTCCGATACATGCCTGGTTTGTCGCTAGTGGGGTCATTTAAAAGTTCTTGGAGCAAAACACAATAATTATCAAAAAGTTTATTTTTCCAATAGAATTAACAAAAGGATGGCGGCCATATTGAATTTGAAGTATCGGTCCAAGTCCAAAATTGTGCACTGTGACCCCTGATTTTTACCATTGAATGTCTCATTGACGAAGGTATGAGCAAAAGTTTAAGTCTTTCACTTCTGAGGCGCATACTGCCTTAATAGTAACGCGTTCTATCAAGCCGATTACAAAGTACAAACTTTTAACAAATTAGCAACGAGTCAGCTCCAGAAATGTTTAGGAGCCTGTAAAGGATACTTTTCAGCGTTGATGAACTACTGGTAAACGCATCGTGCGCCTTAGCATTCTTCAATTTAAATAATTGAAAATTCAAAATAAAAAATATTATATGTTACCCTCCATCGGTTGTGATGCCGATTTCCACTTGTTGCAGAGATGGCAAATCACAAAGGAGTGCTTTCCAAGCGAGACAAGGCTTGCAACGCTGGCAGCCAATCCATGGGTAGACAGCAACATTGTCCCCTATGGCCAGTGCGTCAGGATTGGATGCCGATTGACCAATAGAATGAATGGTTCCAGCAATTTCATGACCTTAGATATGTTAAGTAGGTAAGCATGTGAAAGAATGTACACATAAATATAATACCGAAGCACACTATACAACAACTAGTTTTCTTTGTAGCATTTTAAACTTTCGTGTATTATTTCGAGTAACTTTGAAGTGAGGACAGTTTGTATGTATGTATGTATGTATGTATGTATGTATGTATGTATGTATGTATGTATGTATGTATGTATGTATGTATGTATGTATTATTTATATGTTTGCTTGATATACGACAATATACACACGATACTGATTCTGTACATTTCTCTAATACGTTTGTGATATTTAATATACAAATAAAATGCACACTTATAGTGTACACTTGGTCTGCAAAGACCTACGTTGCATATGCTAACTCAGTCTTTTTGTCCAAACTTTAACGTCCTTTTCTTACTGGTCGTAAAGTTTTTTAATAAATCTAAAAAGCACTGGGGCATGAAGGAACCAAGAAATTGACTGGAACCAAGAAATTGACTCACGAAATTAAAAATGCAAAATTTTACTAACAATAGTATGCATTTTTGAACGCAGGCTATGGTAACGTGTGTGATGGATTCTTTGGATATCACATCATATGGGAAATGAAAAAATTATCGAGAAATTCCATAAATTAAATGACCATGACAACTGTGTTTAAGTTTTTGCACAATTTGGTTTCAACGTCTCGTGATTGCTTAGCATGAGTGTAATTCCCACCTATCGTTCTGATACAAGGACAAGCAATGTGTAGGTCATGCTATGCCGATCGAAAATAATAACAAATCTTACCAAGGTTTATCGGCAAAACGGGCGCTTTTTCCCAGATCAGCGCGTCGCTATGACACATTCCGGCGAACAATACCTGAAGGAGTGAGGTATATAAAATATCCCATGAGGCATTCTGACCTTAGCAGCCAATATGGCTGTTCCATCGGGAGCAATTGAATTGTCACCGTTAAGTTTAGCCTTCTGAATTCAACGAAATTTCGATTCAAAAACGTTTCATAAGTAATCCAATAAAAAATGATTATGTCATCGTGTTTTTACGTTTTTTTCTCACTTTACGGAAGCATTTTATCAAGCATTCCCTGAGATACAGCTATGATATAGTTGGCAGCTTACTAAGTTCGCGTAATGTGGAAAGTCGCTTTACATACAAACACCTAGATTTATCTCACAAATAGACTTTCACTCTTGAAACTGACCAAAACTGGTCGCAATGAAATGTTATTTTCTCAAACAGTCTCAAACCTTTACAAGTGCCCCCTCTGGTGGCACAGCGGGGACCTTTTCTTCGGTGAGTAGTTCCAGACTCGTGGGAAATTTGCCAACCATCTTGACACACTTCATAGTCTGACACTCTGCCATTGTATCTGCTGTTAAAGAACAACAAGCGAAATAAGAAGTCGATTGATGTTTGAGCATGGGCGATTTGAAGCAAATGAAAAATATACTACAAGTACCACAATTTGTCAAGTCCGATTAATTTTGTAGATGTTTTCTGTGATTTGACCAATCGAGACTTGTAATCTCCCAATTAAAAACAGCTTTTGGTGTTCATCATCACTTCTATGTAGGGAAGGGGCTTATACTAAGACCAAGGGTTTATGTTCGGACGAATACGGTTGTTGATGAGAAGAAATTTCGTTAATTCTTATTTACATGTATGTGATCATGAGTAAATCATAGTTTTATCTATTAAATCCTGCACGTGGTCATAAAGAAACAGATCAGTTTCTTCAAGAAGAATAATTTTTTGCAATTGGCCAGTCCAAATTTCATGCACACACCAACATAAACTAGTCTTGGTGCCACAAGTAGGCGATATGACCACACTACCCAGACTTAAAACGTTTTATGACTTAACAATTCATCGTTTCATATTTCTCGAATAACTGTAAAACATATGAATCAAGAAATAAAAAAAATTGCCAAATACAAAAAAAAAAATCTTGACTACCCTATTTCGGAAGAGCATGTAATCGGAGCCATACAGTTATAGGGAACTATAACCTGTTCTAACGCTTTTTCATATCGTGCTCTGCTTGCTGTGGTAGACTTTTATGGCAAGCCATTGCATAGCACTCTCCCGGTCAGCATAACAAGCTCGTATGGAAGAGGAATCATCAATCTTAAGTCTGAAGCTTACTCTCGGAAAGACATCGTCACAAAATCCACTTCTCTTATGAACAAATTCCAGCACTGTCACATTCACTGGGATTACACAAAAGCTTTGCAAAACATTTTGTTTGTACACAATGAGAAATATATTGTTGCCGACTTAAAATTAATTTTAATTAGAACTTTCTGAAACTTGATCCTTACCTACGCTAAAATGTTAACAGTGTCAGACCCATACCTCAACAACATGCGCACAAATACTCTTCCTATTAAGTTATGTCGACTATTTTACTTACTGTATTTAAATCTCAAGAAATGATGAGCTCAATTAAATAACCTGTGGATTTCTGACCAACTTAATGTCTTCGCCCTAAGACAATAATAACAAATGACACGATTGAAACTTATTTGAGATAATTCTTCACATTTTTTTCAAATTTTTCAAAAATGATAGGTGCCCTATAGCTGAATGTTGCAATATTACAAAATACTCATAAAAGCAAGTGTATAAGTAAAAAAGAAAAGCAAAAGGGCTTACATTTGCAGATTAAACCGACCTTTTTTCACCATCCAATTATCCTAATTAATTCCGATCGTGTTAAATCGACTATGTATGTGTCTTCTCAATATGATAACCCCAGTGTCAATGTGTCATTTGCCCTATAACAATGGGAGTCTGTACTTTGAAAGGTTAAAGGAGCCTGTATGTCTCTGAATCTAATTTTAAAACATTAGCCTTTAAAGAGCTAGTTTTGCATCAAATCGCTAATACCAGTATGATACTTAGAATATCCCGACTATTTTGAAGGGGCTCAACGAGGAAAATAGTGAATTTAGCCAACTACAATGACAAATCACACTGTTGGCTGCACAGCGATCTAGTCTAGATTGATAAAAATCTGCGGAGGTCTTGATTTTTCAACCTGCCCTACATGACCCAGAACTCTGCCACGATGTTAACTGATAGCAATACTACAGATGGCTCACATTGAAATGCAGGAAATGAGTAAAATAACATTTCTTAATATAGGTGCCAAGTGCAATAAGGTCGACGTCACAAACGCGTCCATTCCATTTTTTATATAGCATATGTACAACGATACAACTGCAACACATATGGAGACGTGTAATTGCATAAAAATGCGTATAGAAGGGTGAAAAACACACAGACAATAAGGCACTGGTCAGTTTCTTCGGCCTGGGGCGGGCGGTGGAAATTTTTTTGCAGACATCGAAAAGTAGCTGACCCCCATTCCAACTACGAAAATAGGGTGACACACTATATATATATATATATATATATATATATATATATATATATATATATATATATATATATATATATATATATATATATATATATATATATATATATATATATATATGTGTGTGTGTGTGTGTGTGTGTGTGTGTATATATATATATATATATATATATATATATATATATATATATATATATATATATATATATATATTCAGTCTTTCTGTTTGGGTGAAATTGCTGACATGTCAGTTGCAGTATAGGAATTACAATTGTTCAATTTTTAAATGTTAGTGCAGTATTTTTAATAAACTGTGAATGTATTTCGCTCTTTCTATGCATAACTTCATGTCAAGAACTGCTGTACATAAATTGATGTCACTAATATCAAAGGCAGAACAGCAGTAAATCAAAAACTTAAGTGGGTAATTGGCTTCCATCCCATCATGTTAAGTATCAATGAACCCATGCTTTGCTCACTAAAACTGGTTTTCCCCATCGACGGGTAAAGCTTAAGATATTTAAGGGAAAGTTAGCTGTATCTTTTGACAATTTTTCATGGTTATTCTCTATATTAACGACGGAAATGCCCAGACTTCAATTTTTCAACATAGCATACATATGTGTAGAATAGACATATATGTCAAATAATCAGTATAATTCAAGGTAAATAAACTGCAAATACATAAATTTTGGTTTGGACTAATACATTCCCCTTTTTGCAGGCTATTTCGACAAGCTTAACACTGGGCATTGCAATGTATACTTTTAACCTACATCATGGTGGACCTCTACAGAGGAAAATGGGAGTGAAAAGGTTCAGATAGTTCAGATAGTAGTTGATATACAGAATAAAAATAACAAAGTAATTATAGCTACTCTTCCTTAAAGGAGAACTAAATTTAACTCTGTTTTCATGATGATTTAGGTGTAAAAGTTTATTTTCAGTAACATTGCAGTATTGTTATTCTCTGAAACTCTACCTTAAAATTGTCCTTGTACTAGCTTCCAAGGTGTTAATGTTGAATATGAATTTTGGTTTTCCCTGTCACCTTTTAATAACAGGTTCAGAAATTTTATACAGGAATCTATCACTACCAATAATATTCTATGTAACAAAGTACAATCACGCCTATACAAAAACAATGTACGAAAGCAAAGAAAAATGGGTTTTTTGCTTGTTTCAATAACATGTCCTGAGAAGCCCTAGAGAGCTATTTTTACCAGTTGTGACCAAATCTGATGTGCACAGTGTCTGAGAGGACTTTTCGTTTATGCCTGAAACCGTAAAAGCACAGCTAAACTGCGACTGAATGAGGCAATTCGTGGCTGGTACTATGCATTTTAAGCGAGTATGAGCACGTGTCTTAATTCAAAAACACACTGACCCCCTATCACCTGAGTCAAAAAGAGGGTGGTCCCATGAATCCACCGCCCCTTCCCCCAGGCTGAAGAAGCTGACCAGTCCCTAATGCCCCCATTCAGTTTAAAAAAGCATTATGAAGTATGAGCTGTAAACCACCTTTGATATAGTATGGGACCATTTACATTCATATAAAGTAGTTCGGTCAAAGGTCATTTTCGATGTTTATGTATAATATAAAGCCCAAATATGAGGGCTCTTCTTGTATATAAAGTCCAACCCAACGATAAAATGTCGAGGCCGCAGGCCGAGACATTTTATCGTAGGGTTGGACTTTATATACCAGAAGAGCCCGAGTACGAGGGTTTTATCCGACTTAAAAACTATCGCCCCTAACTGATATATTTTCGTTTTCAATGTGTTTACGTCAACCGTCCCCTTTGTCAATGTAACATGTTTAGGATATGAATTAAAACTTTTATTTGTGAAATAGCCTTCCAATGTAATGGAACATCCTATAAATGCCCTAGGGCACATTATATAAATGCCCTAGGGCACAGCAGATTTTGTGTTGCAGCTGGTTTCCGCTGTGTTACCAAATTTGAATATTAAAACGTACCAGATGTCTAGAGAATATGACATGTTCACTTTTGATTGGACAGTACTTTACTACACAGCGCTGTCATTCGTTTCTGGAATTTGGTGACCAAGGCTTTACGAGTAGATAAAACACCCTGAATTGAGCACTCTGATTGGTCAATCAACAGTAGATAGTTTTTATGTATAATATAATGCAAAAGCGATGGAGTTTGCCAGGTAAATGAATGACCTGCATTTGACCTTTACAAAGTGGAAAGAAAAATGCACGGCCTTCCGCCGCTATAATAGGTTCATTACTTTTCGGTCTAACACGTAGCGAGAATCGTTTATACCCACCGTGAATGCAACAGAGTCGGAGTCAGAATGGTTATCAGCTATGTATGTCTTACGCCTCACGTTAACTACGGCTTATTGGCGCTGTCGTCCAGCCCAGGGTAGATTTTGCAGTCAGATCTGCAACGTGCCAGTGATGAGATGCCAGTTCGTAAACTATGCCCTTTAGGGGTGGACCATTTGATATTCGGGGGCGGGGTTCTGTAAAATTTACTTTGGAGCATTTCTTTCTCGCAACTTCATTCAGAATATTTTTTTCAACTGTGTGAATTCTGACAATTTTTATTCACCTCATGTCGCAGAGGAATGATATGCCAACGTTCAATGCTATCTTCGTGAAGATATTTTCCTTCACATGACATGACAATGACAAGTGTTCAGAAGCTCAAGTTGATATAGAAATGAAAGCAAAACATCTCCTGCTCCATAATGCTGGAAAGTTGAAGCGAGAATGGTGAAGCAACCTGTACTGCAGCAAGATTACTGATGGAGGACTAAAACAAAATCATCGTGGACTCGTCTGCCAAAAGCCCCTACAACTACTGTTTAGAGAATAAGCTTGTTCAAGGTAGTAGGCATTTTGAGTTAAAGACTCACAATCATATTAGACACAAAATGAGTTCCCATTATTACCTTGTCAACAAAGACAGGCGAATATCCCAATAGGAAATATTTCTGTTTGGCAGTGCAGCTTATAAAGGCAGCCTTTTCAACACTTTGTTAACGCAAAGAAACTAAAATGCCGTTATGCATATAATTTATACTGCGAAAATGCTTGAGATTTCTAATGTTACATTGGTTCAAATTATATTTGGCTATTAACAGGTATATCCATAACATGCTTTGAAAGATAAAATGAAGAGTTGTGGAAACACTCAAATATTGAGGATGGGTGAAAAAGCAACTGTCTGTCTGTGAATTATTTTTTATTTTCTGTCTGCTGGCAATTTTTTTTATATTTTTCTGCTCTTCTTGGCTGCCGTTTTTCCAGGGGCAATGTCTTGGAATATGTTTTACAAAACTCTTGCAGGCCCACAGAATATCAAATGATCCACCCCTTATCTTGCATTGCTATGCATGAACCAGACTGAATGCTAAATTCTGATAGCCTCGAGGTGATCAAAGGTCAACCAACGCTATGTCAGGATGTCGTCCAGCCTTGGGTTGCTTTTGCAGTTAAGCATACAACGCGTCCAGTGATTGAGACGCTAGTTCGTAACTTGTGCCCTTTAGATCTCCTTTAGCAGTGAGCGACCCAGACAGTATGCTAAATGACATCGAAATGAAAGTAGGTCGCCAAGGCATACGGAGGTCAGCGCACTAACGCCATTAGGGAGTGTTCAGATTTGACCGGGAAGGAGTTTCAGGGAGGACATCAATTTTAGCACATGAGAAATTAGGGTGGAAAAATCACAACTGCCTTTTAATCCTGCAATTTGTCAAATTGAATGTAATCTGTCGAGCTGTCCTCGTAAATGTTTAGTGTCTCTGTTACTGTAAGCGAAGAATGTGCTTTCTGAGTTGACAGTTTCACTGCTGCTGTCATTCTAAAGAATTCCTATAACACACATCACCCTCATTAGAGTAGCAATGTACTTTCCGTTTTCTTCCCCATCTACATGATTTTAGGGGGCGCTGTACCCAACACAGCGTTATTTTGCTCAAAATGACTTTTTGCTAGTAATCATTAAGATTTAATTAATTTGTTAACCAAAGATTAAAATATTGGTTGGGATCACCTTTTAGCTTGTCAGGCAATCGTAAAATGCGTGATAAATAGTGTTAATTTATGCTAATGTATGCAAATCACCCGATTTCCTGGCTTCTCTTTTCTCCCGATTTCAACTTGTGATTTCCAAACAATTTAACTAAACTCTGGCTGTGTCAAATTTCTGAAATTTCCACATTATGTTCTTTAAACGCCACATAACAAAACAATATTTTGTTTGGCAACAAAAGTCTTACATTTTGAATAAGAGCCATTTTAGTTTTACTGATCATGTTTTTAATCACTTTTTGAGTCTTTCAACCCATGCCATTTTAGAATGAGGATAGAAAAATAAAATGGTCATTTATTTCTACATAAACTCTTGTTTCAAGTGAAATATTAAATTTCAGAAAACAGCGTCAAGCATTTAACTTTATTAATTTTTGTCATTAATACCAAAAGTGACTTTTTACCCCAAATATACACCCCCTCCATCCTTCGAGTAAACCATTGCCACCATACTAAACTTTAGATTCCCTGCTTTTGAAAATCTATAGTATGAGGGGTTTCCTTGTCATCTTAAATGAGAAAAACTCCTTTGAAAAAACTGTGTTTGCAACGCCCAGCTCTATCTTAAGTCACGGTGGAGAACATGGGCCAGTGTGAAAAGTCGTGAAGTCCTAGGCAGTAGTTCAGGGTAATTTTCTTGACTATTTGAAGGGTAAAAGGGAGTTGGTTGCATGGAGACACTCTAGAAGTCCAGTCGTCGTCCTGATGGTTCTCACTGCGGTATTTTGATTAATTTCTGCTAATTAAGGGTGATTGCAATCGAGCAATGCACTGCATTCAGTGAGGTTTGGGTTTCCTTGATTGGTCTTCTTCGATAATTTTCCGACTACTTTGCGTTTCCGTTTTTTTAGTAAAAAAGATAGGCGATCCCATGGTACATTTATTTCTAAATCATGGCATATACCATTTTTTCGCTAGAAACAAAAGTCTTTCACTATTCTTGCAGAAATCGAAGATTCAAGAAAATAACAAAATATTGGCCACCAGTACACTAGATAGCAGGGTCAGAAAAGGGGTGGACCATTTGATTTTGGGGGTCTTTGAAGATTTTGGGACCCGTTGAAGCTGCCTTTGAAAACATTAAGCCACAGAAGGTAAGGAATTAAAGACTGCAAATAAACACGCTTGCTATTTGTGATAATTTCCCATTTTAGCAAAAACATCATCTGAGATACGCCCTCAACGTGTGGAAGTAATGCCGAGACCAAAGTGGCAAGTCTGGTTCCTGACCCATTTCTACCGCTGACTGCTGTGCTAACGAAAATAGGTCAGGTATAGGCTATGTTTCATTCAGAACTTTGACTGCATATTAATGAGCAAAATCACCTAACAAGATCATGTGATCAGAACATCTGTACAGTGGCATGCTTGGACATTAGGTGACGAAACATGGAACGTTGAAGTTGTTTTTGCACAGCTTAACTTTTAAGTCTCCGACTCTGTTCTTCTATGATGGTATATAGTGGTGAAATGACAATTATCGTCTATGATTTTTTTCAGACATGACCTGGTGACCGTGGTGACCTTTGGCATGTACGGTAATGACTCAAATGTAAGGGAGATTTCAGTTATTATGGCCGGGGATGGACCGGCAAATTCTTCTTGTGCATCAGTCATAATAAGTGAACCCTCTACCCATTGCACCAAAAAAATGATTACATACCTTTTAAGATTATAACAAAAATTCATAACCCCCCCCCCGCAAAAAAAATGCTTGAGTAAAGCGGCACACACAAATACCTCCGGAGAGGGTGTGATAAAATCTAAACAGTTTTGCTTAAACATTTTTGAAGGGTCACGAAATTTCGTGCATGTCTTTTGGGGAGGGCCACCATTTTTTGCACAACTATTCGAAGGCAAAATGTGGCTAATGTGCTTCCTCCTAAAATGTCAAATCATAATACATGGGAGTGCATTGGGCAAACTATTACCATTTTCCCATGAAAACAAGCTATATCTGTACACTTGCACATGTTTGATGATTCATGTAAATGTATTACTTTGCTTGCAGTAGTCGCTGGTAAAAAGTGCATGTGTGTACAAAAATTTGATATTTGAATTCAATTGATAGTGTTGATTCACTATACATGGTAGTCTATACGAAAACTGTATAATACTTTTTCAATACAAAACTTGCAATATCTATGCATTTATAGATGATTGATAATTGACATAAATGCATTTGATTGGAATAGGGCGGTTACAACTCATATTTGTACAAGAAAATTCGATTTTTGAATTTCATCGAAAATATTCATCCACTCTACTATGGGAGTCTATGATAAGACCGTGAATAATTGTTTTCCAGTGAAGGGCTTGCTATACTTGTGCATATATAGACATTGGATAATTAACATAAATGTACTTGATTAGAATATGATGGTTACAGGTGCATATTATGTGTAAAAGAAATTTGATTTTGGAATTTCACCAAAAAATGTTCATCCACAATTCATGAGACTCTATTATATTTACTATACATGGTAGTCTATGAGGAAACTATGGAAAAAAGCTTTCCAATACAAAACTAGGTAAATCTGTGAATTCAAGTACGCTTGATTATTGATATGAATGTACTTGATTAGACTAGGGTGTTTACAAATGGATGTTTGCGCTAGAACTTTGATTTTGCAATTACATCGAAATGTTGATTCACTATACATGGTTGTCTATGAGGAAACTATGAATATTTTTTTTTCCAATAAAAAACTAGCTAAATCTATGTATTTATTGACGTTTGATAATTCATTTAAAAGTACTTATTAAACAAGGGTGGTTACAAATTGATGTGTGTGCAAGAACTTGATTTTGAAATTTCACCGAAATATTTGATTCACTATACACTGGAGTCTATGTGTCACTGCATTATTAACGTTACTATACAGCCGTTCAAAGATCTACTGCAACGGACACTGTACTATTTGTATGACAATCTTAGCGCCATTGATTTGATTTATCTGACAAGTGAAAAGCAACAAGTGGTAATAGCTGAACATTGTTACGATAAGTGTTATTTGTTCTCAGGTTTTTGATAACAATTTGCACTTTTGATACAATATTTTTTCTATTATACTTAGACATATTGAGTGCAGAAGTGAGCACGTTTGATTTAGGAATAGTAAGTTTTTGTTGACGAGATTGTAAATCGACACTATTACTCTGTACCGGTATATTTTAATTTTAGAGAATTATTGTTCATTATATTTTATTCATTCATTTCATTTAAAAAGTCAGTGTCATTTATCCAGTCCCTACACTCGTCTTGGTTTACCCCTACCCGCAACGCAACCGCATTTTCCACGAATTCGACGACCCAACCCACACGACGAATTTAGTGATTGCCCTTGGTTTTTCTTTTTTCATTCGATGTCGACATAGGTGCTTGGTTCGAGAAACTATGGAGGTAAAATGACTCCATTGGCATACAAAATCTAAATTCGAAGGTAGCTCCAAGTTGGAAATAAATACAACACAATCACTGCAGTCAATGATAGCGATGCTTACAATAGTCTATACCTAAATATAGTGTCGGCACATAAAATAATATTCTTTAGTTAAAAAATAATTATGTAACCTCTTAATATACTAATAAACCTTTTCATAAAGAAATAGTTGTACTGAATGTACCGGGTGAGACAGACGAAATTATTCTAAATATAGCCTTTTTCTGTTTTAACGCCTATTGCATGTCTGGATTTTTTTAACTAATGTGCAATTATCATGATTATGATAGACAGCAGATATGTTAAACTGTACACCTGATACAATATCTCTTATTCCAATATCAATCAGCTATGGAAATTAAGGCAAAACAACAACACGGTGTCCTCACTAAATATTTCGAGTTTTCTAAGCATTTCTTCTTTCGTGTATAGCTTCGGTCAATAACCAGCTGGGATAGAGCATCATTGTTCGCCTCAGTGAAAGAAGTAAGGAGTGGGTACCTTGACCTAGCGCTCCCTACGCCGACATAATGGGAATGCCTGCGTCGGAAGCTGTTTATAGTGGTTGACCGGTCAGTGCCATGGTACTATTTCTAAAGTTTTCAAAGCATTTCAGGAGCAGCTGCTTAAGATGTCCATCAAAGCATTTGCCAAGTAATTTCTTGACTGCAAATTCAGCAGGCGGGAATCAATGGGTGGGTTCGCATTTTCTCATCAGTAGGCGTTGCAAAAAGAGAGGTATAGGGAATTGTTGTAGTTGGACAGAGCAGTGGGGGTTATTTTTATAGGGAGAGGGGGAGTAAAGAGGTTTCCTGTTTGGGCTTGAATAACCTGTAGCAGGTGGACGGGAAAAGTTTAGAATCGTACAGGAAAGACAGTTGCGGACCGTTGTCACTGTGATCTAAAATGTGAACTGCGTTCAAATTAATGTAAAAACGTACTAGTACAATTTGCCGGTAAAATATTTCTTATCAACATATTCTTAAAATCAGCTGGTTAGCTGCCTCTTTCATGGTACTTAAACTTTGAACGTATTATGAAAGTGCTGAAGACGCGAAAATGCATCTCACCAATAGAGGCTAAGAGTCTGTACTTTCGTGTTTTCTCTCTCAGGGGTAAGGATCAAGGTCAGGCATGAATTCAAATATTTCGAAGGACCATTATTCCCAACAACTCCAGGACATGTTGTGGCATGTGTGGTGATTTGGAATGGATTTGATGTTGCATTCCTGACCGATTGCTCACCTTGAACTCATTTCAACCTTTGGGGTCAAGACAGTTAAGGTACAATAGTACATTTACTTGAAAAAATAACTCTTGTAACGATTTCTCAAAATCGGTTTGTTGTCTGCCCTTGGCATGGTAATGTCGTAATTGGATGTGAAATAGACAGGACGGAAGACGCTGGAACTGACGAGCGATCATATGAGAGAATGAGTCCTTGAGTCTGTCTGTGAAGGTGTCTGCCTGCACGACTCACAAGTTTCCCTGAGTTTTTTTCTTGCTAGTGAGTCTCAGGCACTACACTATCGTGACTATGTCGGATAACTACGCAGCCATAAAAACACAATAAGATGACTTACAATACTCTGATTTCTACGTACATTAGAAAAAATACAAAAGTACAAATTATCACTCGCTCATGCGACGAATACTATAATATCTATTGTTTCAAACCAATGCTATGATGATGTTAAAACCATGATAACAGCTCAATATGTGATAAGGGGTTTTATCATATACCTATGCCCATATATGGCTCCATCCTTGTGAGTTTTACTGTAAACTCTCAGCAGTAAAATTTTACGGTAAACTTCGAGATATTCATGAAATGTCACAGAAAAACCACGATGAACAAACAAATAAACAAACAAAATAAAAAACAAAGGGCCTAAACCAACCAAACAAACCAACCAAACATTCAAACAAAACAAACAACCGACGAATTAAACAAAACAAAGTAAATAAATAAAAACAGACCCAAACCGAAATGAATAAATAGATAAATAACAAATAGATATAAGAGAAAACAATAAGATGAATAAGAATTGAAATAATTTAAGATACGACTTCAGTATCACTACCCATTAAACTTCCACAAGGATGTGACTTCATGGCCGCCAATGCCATTTCATGGTCGATCACATAATTTTATCCTACCGCAAATAAGATGACCTTCTCACCGCCGATCAGTAAAGAAATCCACACCGGTTTGGAATACCCCTAATGGGCTTCACAGATCCACGTGTAAAATGAATGTGTGATCAATCAGGAGGTAACTTTCTGACGGTTTCTAAAATCATGTCGATACCACTTTTTTGTTTCTGCGCTTCTGCATGTCACGTTCAAAACGCTCGGGTGGTGGCGTTTTGCAGTAGCCTGACGCGTTTTAAGGGGCGTAACAAGTTTGTCTGTTTATATTTGTTTGTTTGGTTGGTTTTGTTTATTTTTCGAGTTGGTTGTTTGGGTTTTTGTTTGTTTGTTTATCTTGGCTTTCCCGTGAAGGAAAGTCATCAGCTTTGGACACAGGCGGCCCAGACGTATTGAGTTTTTCTCACTGTTTTCTCTATCAGTTCCTCTTCTTGTCTTCATACTCTGACTAATCGGAGTAAATAAATCAAATGATTCTGTAACCTAACCTAGCCTCTTGACACTTTATTTATTTTACACCTTATTACAAGGACGTTTATCTTTCATATTCACATCTGGTAATCAATGAGCCTACACAACTAATTATACTAATCCATGGACTTATCAGTGATTTTATGGGTTGGTCAACATTGCGAAAGATAGGAAAGTTACATCTCTATCTTTCGCATGTTGTCCTGCGAATTCAATATATTGTCCTGGGCACTCAATATGTTGTGCTGGGCATTCAATATGTTGTCCTGGGCACTCAATATGTTGTGCTGGGCATTCAATATGTTGTCCTTGGCATTCAATATATTGTCCTGGGCATTTAATATGTTGTCCTGGGCATTCAATATGTTGTCCTGGGCATTCAATATATTGTTCTGGGCATTCAGTATGTTGTCCTAGGCATTTAATATGTTGTCCTGTCAATTCAATATATTGTCCTAGGCATTTCACATGTTGTCCTAGGCATTTAATATGTTGTCCTAGGCATTTAATATGTTGTCCTAGGCATATTTTTCGCCCTGTGAAAGGGCCATGACTTTTTCTGATTCAGTGTTTGGTCCGCGTGATTCGCGACTTTGGCGGAATTCTCCAAAGGAAATTGACTTAAACAGTGAAGCACTGACTCAAATTAGGGGTAGAATGTACTCCTAGGCTTAATAGCCTGCCAAACTTCAAAACCCAGGCCTAGTTGCGCCTAGCCTAGCCCAGGCCAATCTATTATCTGATTAAAATCTGATGTCGACATGGGTAGGTATTATTACGGTCTTTTTCATCTTCGGTCACACCCTCAATGAGGGATGTACTGCAGTTAAAGTCCGTAATACGATTTTAATCAGATTGAACCAAGCCTTGCCCGAACAACAAATATAGGGGCTTCGCGAAGCGCGGAGCAACGCACCTCAAAAAAACTTGAACAGCAAAGCCAAAGAAAAGGCTATACTGTTTGTCCGACGGAATTACAATTACAGTGGCGAGCGACAAAGATTAGACGTTTTCTCGAGGGTCTATGGTTTAAGTAGAGCTGGTTTTGATAAGTTGTAGTACATATTACCTTCTCTGTTCCTAAATGTAAACCACTTGTTCCAAATATTGCTTCATTAGCGGCAGGTTCTCAAAGACAAAAATAATAGCCAGTACATAAATTCTATTCACGCTGAACAACCAGTTTCCTATTTAATTACCTTCAGGTTTGTCTCATCAGTAACAGCTAATTACTATTTAATGAATCTTAGAACGCATTGGAAATTATAAATTATGGTGCCATAATTTCAGAGTTATATCACTAATTACAAAGTTAATTAAATATGCAAATGAATATTTAATTAACATCACACTACTAAATGCTTTACAACACAGCCAGATATTTGTCGGATTAGTATCTACAGCAGATTTCATTAATTGTGGTGTTGTTATTTCGGAGTAAAATGACTAATTACAAACTTCATAAAATATACAAATAAGCTATTTATTTACTTGGAACTGCTCAGTGTTTCAGGCGACAATTAAATATTTATCAGCATAAAATCTGTAGCAGGCTTCATCAGAATTTGGTGTCATAATTTCAGAGTCATATCACTAATTACAAAGTTCATTAAATATGCAAATGAACGGTCAATTAACATCACGAATACTAAATGCTTCTCAACACAGTCCGATATCTGTCACATCAGTATCTGCAGCAGATTTCATCAAATTTGGTGCAGTTAGTTCGGAGACTAATTACAAAACTTCATAAAATATGCAAATGAGTTACTTATTAACTTGACACTGCCCAATGCTTCTCAGCACAATTGGATATCTATCGGATTAATATTTGAAGTACGCCATTCTTGGCTTGATTTTCGAATTCACAATACATCAAAGAAACTGAATGTAAAAATTTTACAGAATGCTTTATTACAGGCCTTGAATTTTTTTCAAACTTGCCGTGGGACAAACGAATTTTCATTTTTACTTTACCGAGAGGAAAAATTACTTGCCCTCAATTTAAATTATTTTACCAGTACTTTGTAATAGAGAGCAAGAGTTAGGGCATATTTAGAGAATCCAAAGAGGGAAACAGCGGATTCAAACATGAACTACATTTTGTTAAAATGATGGACTACTATCTAATCTGAAATGTAGCAGAAGAAATGTGGGAACACTTTTGTCTTTTCTGAAGATTTTGGCCATCTAGAAAACATCTTAGAATTTGGAATTTTTCCACAATATCATCCAAATTAAAATCTTTAATAAGATTAATAAGATAGTGAAATTTTCTCCATTAAATAATGTCTTTCATCTATATTGAGCATGGCTGGCTGCTGCTCTTTATTATCAAGCTGAGATCACAAACAACTGCTTAATGGTGTTTATCTACCATTGGCATACGCACATGTACATCTGCAACCCTTTACCTGTTTACAACATATTTGCTCACTGAGCACAGCCGTCTTTCAAAGTTTTATTTTGATACATGTATTTGTGAATAAAGCAGATTCAAGTTTCGTTTTTGTTTCTCTCCTGTGCAGACTTCCCTTCCAGAGTTGTTTTTTGTACGTGAGAGTCGATCCCTAACAACTAAGGTCACGTAATTTGAAACTGTCTGTATCTCGCGAACCACATGCATTAGCTGCACTATGACGATGTAGCCTTCTTGGTCCACTGAGCCCGTTCAGACTACGATGCAAGCTTGTACTTTTTCAACCGGCGGTTGATTATAAATGGGTTTAACAGTAAGCATTGTCGAGATCCATGGCCCCGAATAAGTTTGCATTCATTTACCAAGCACATGGTGCAATTACACTATCGAGTGAAGCCGACCTTCATACACTTGCACAAATTTAAAGAAAATGGCAACTACTATCAAGGGCATACCACTTTACGGCACACATAGAAAACAATGAGTTCACTCCGCATACGTCAGAGAGAACATGTCGCAAATCTCTGTTTTAAACGACTTTTCTTGTTTTATAACAGCGAAAACGTTTATTTTGCGATGTCGGGCCGATTTCCAAGGGTTTTCAGAATAAAAAACTCTTTAGATTTGAAGGACTTACAATGACTTCTAGGTGTGCACAGACCTAATAAAATACGTGTTCAAGCTTGAATTGCCAGAGCTTAGTTAATTCAACCGCTGGTGCAATTGCTCGTCGGACGGGAAGAATATTTATTTTACTTGCCCGAACACAAAATTCACTAGCCACGGGCGTCGGGCAATAGGAACTAACACATTAAGCTTTCAATGTAGTGTTAATTTAGCTTCGCTACACTTGTTCTCTTTTGCATACAACTTTGCACCTACCTTCTTGCAATAGATGCGGAAAAGAGCACAAACTTAAGTTTGCACCGTGAACTTTGCAAATTGTGTACCATTAAACCTCAAAGATAGATATTACTTTTCCAATTATGTACTCCGACAATTTCTACCTGAATTACGTGCTTGTCTTTGTGTGTATCATATGCATCAGTGAGAAAACTTACGTTGTAGTCATGTTTATTTACACACATTGCACTGTTAATTAAACGTACAGAGAGGATTTGCATGGTACCCGGGAATGAGAGTATAAAATGACTGGTTTTGCCTTGCAATGATATAAATAATTCTAGGTTTGACGCCAATAACGATTTTTCTGACATAAGGTAGAAGACTACCCAAGGGCTATGCAAAATTAGTCATTGCATAGGATTGCATATATGTACTATGTCAGAAAACATACTAGGAATATTGTCAATTTTATAAAACTTTCACAAATGATCCACTGAAAGGTGTGTTATTGAAAAATATAAAACAAAAACCATGTCACTGTGCTTGATTTTTAAAGAGAATCATAATCGTATGTTTTTCTTTGAAAAATCAGTTATGCAAAAGTACAGACTCAGCATTTTTTCACAATTTTTATTGCATTAAATAAGGTGACATCTTTGTTATTGATGAGTAACTTCATACATGATCATTATGTCGGAAATACTGCATGTAGAGGATACTTAAAAATCAAGAGTGTACACTGCATGAAAACCCAATAATTCAGATAAATTCACATTAATGAGTTGCCTGTATTATAGTATAATACACGTGAATTCACATGAATCCACATGAATACAGGCTAGCTGAATACAAAAAATGGATTCTCGACTGTATTCATCTGTATATGCACTCTTCAGCTAAAATACAGACAAAAATCCATGTTAATACAGTTAGTATTATAGGGTTTTTATGCAGTGGTAATAACAATATTTTTATCCACGATGGCTATTGTTTTCTTTAAACATGTCAAATTTGCAATAAAGTCATGTGAAGAGCTCAAAATCATGGGTTAATGGATAATTGAATGTAAATTATCTCAAAACGTAGATAGGTAGCAGCTATTTTACAAGCTACATCATATGTGATTTTTAGAAAATGACAATATTGGTGGTGCTTGGTAGTCCAGCACCTTGAAAGTCTGTACCTGCCACAGTCAACATTTACCAAGTTTTTCAATTCATTTTCACCTATGGGAGAGTACTAAAAGTGAGATAACCTTTCTAGTCAGTGAACACACCCTGCTTTGTATATCATTAGTATATTATTTCTTCCTGTGAGTACTTGCTACTAGTATGTAATGTTAAAAACAACTTGGCAACATTTACAACCAAAGTGTTTGATATGAACCACTGATATAACAACATCTGGGATAAGTAATCGTCAAAATAATCAAGAAAAGGGCTATAAAATGGATCATTTATAGTGGACACAATGAAAACAGTACTCATGTTTAATAAGTAGCTTTTCTTCATAAATTTACAACCTGATTTGTTCATTACTAGCCTTCGAAAACGTGTCAACTTGCAGTTCCTGCAAAACATGCTTTATATATTTGGTATTATAGGCCACCGGCCCTTCATAATATTCATGAAAAGAAACGATAATAATAGACATTTTGGAAAGGAAGAATAATTGCAGGCTATTTTACAGTACATCTCAAATACGCAAAAGGGACATTCATTGTATATTTTATAACGATTCCCTATTTGTAAAGCTTTTAAACAGGAATTTTGACAGACTTAACACGATTTTGTGAACACATGAGTAATGTAAATTTTGCTATTGTTGGTAAATCGTAATAAAGGACGGTAAAATTTGTTTCGCATTTCCTGATATACAGGGTAAACGACCTTTCTATGGCCACTTAATTGTTACTGTGAAATGTTTTGTTATCTCATTCATTTAATGAACACTTTTTCCTGCAAAGTGTGATAAACTTGTCAGATTGCCTATGTCTTAGTGTGTAAGCATGCAAGTATATATTTTGGGGGGGGGGGGTCATGGAAAAACCGCGAAATGTTAGGGGGCATAGATTTTTTCCATAATAAACCAGGTTGGGGCATGGAAAAAATCACAAGGAAAATAGGAAATCCTCCATCGCCCCCTCCCCAAAAGTAAATCGTGAACACTCCCTAAGACAATAAATAAAATTGCATTCGTAATGTAAGAATTTTTCCTAACTAGCTAAATAAATAATGAATCATATTTTACATTCTGAATTATTGTCATAATTTCGTTACGGTGTTTCATTTTAGTCATCATAGCAACCATGTTGCTGTGATTACTCTGACATTCCTCACTACTTTCCTCAGTCCGACCTGATCATTTCGAAATAAAATACGTGGATATTGGAGATACACTGTCTGATTCCTGCACAATGCATTCCTATATGATGCTCACATTTGTACCTCTCATTTGATATAATGCTGCAAAATGTGCTTGTAGTTGTTGATATCTTTATATATTATGAGCCGGTAATAAAAAAAACTATTATCGTTATTAGTCCAACTATCGTCAAATATCCTCGGAATTCCAATCTGAGCTGTAGTTTATTTCAGACTCTCCATTAATTTCCACAGACTGTTCTGCAGCCACTTCATTTGATCCCCCACAGCCCTGAGTGTCAACAAATCCTATGCATCCTTACCATGCAGGCAGTGTTTTGCTTGAAAAAACATGACAGTCAATGGAGTTTGTTGTCGCGTAATCAAGGACTATTGATGCTCTCAATTTGTGAATTTGTCAACTCATTCCTGTGTTTTAAGCTCACGTGTTCACACACGTGAGCTAATGTCATAGCGATGTCTGTGTCTGTCTGCCTGTCTGTCGTTTAAACGATAACTCAAAAACACCTGAACGGATTCAAGTCAGATTTGGTAGACAGGTACCATATGCTAATTGCAAAAACTGCTGAGATTTTGATTAGTGTGGCTTGCATATTAATGAAGTTATAACATATCAATTTTTTTCATTTAATGGTTTCCTATGGAGACAGTAATGACAATGTCGACATATATCAACAAATACTGCACAAAATTTCATGAAACTTTTCACAGATGGCAATCTCAGAACATTATGATGATACTGTGAGTGTCATGTCAATTATCTGCTCATTTGCATATTTAATGAACTTTTGTAATTAGTGACATAACTCTGAAATTCCTGCACCAAATTTGATGATACATGCTACAAATATTGACTCGTATACATCTAATTGTACTGAGAAGCATTGGGCAGTGTTAATTTAGAAAAGCTCATTTGCATATTTTCTGAAGTTTTGTAATTAGTCATATCACTCCGAAATGAACCAAATTCGATGAAATCTGTTGCAGATACTGATCCAACAGATATCTGACTGCGTTGTAAAGCATTTAGTAGTGTGAAGTTGATTAAGGCTTCATTTACATATTTACTGCAGACGCCAATTTGTACCGGCGACCAACTTTGATAAGCCCCTATCAATTTCCCTCGCAATCTTCCAATATCCCTAGGCAAACACCCAATAATTTGTGATGTCGTTGAATGTTGTGCACATGTTTACTCCGCTCTGAGTTACCCTGAGGGTAGCGCTGCCTTCAGGTCATTTTTCAGTTGCAACTTCTGGCGCCTGCGCCTCCCCATTGTCCATAATACACTGACCATACTTTAAAACGCTGTTTATATTTCTGGATTAAGCTTTTAGAATTGCCTTCAGATCGGCTTCCAAAGCAGGCTTATAAAATGTTATGTAGCCTTGACAGTATGGGTAGGCACACATGGGAGATATCTGTTACAAAGAGTTTTTGTTTTCTTATGGCTTTGGCTATGCATGGATAACTCAAAGAATAGATAATGAATCTCTGTTTTGAACTTATTTTGTTATTATAGTTCCAGACATACTTAAACAGCAATGGAAAACTTAGGTGATGGAAAAGTCCATTCAACGCTCCTACAAGCAATTCAAATTCTTACTTGAGCCAGAAAAATACATCTCTGATTTGTAACTGGCTCTGATTCAAACCTTTGCTTGCTTTCGATGCTCGGAACTTCCTTTAAGCCACTGTGTCGGGAAGAAGGCAGACTATCGATCCATTAGATAGACTTTGTTAATTATCTAGTAAGGGTGATGTAGAAAATGAGTATCATTTTATGTTAATTTGTCCATACGAAGAGAATACTTACCTCTGAATGCAATTATTGAGCCAAAATCTTGTGTTCGTCAAATTCAAAGCTGTTATTTCAAATTGGTCACATTCTATTTAGAGCATTTCATCTTAGAATGAAGACTATTTGTACAGACCAACCTTAAGATTTTTTGCTATTTTGTCATCTTTATATCTGATGGTTTTATATTTTTGTAGAATATATTCCAATCGAGTTTTGTAACCCCCTCTGCATATTAACTGAGGCCTTGGAATGCAAATAAATGTGCACAAATTGTTTATTTGTATACCAATCATTCACTAGTAATGTATAGGAAGGGTCACCGTTTATCAGTAACCGTTGATGCGAGATTTATTTTAACCTTTTCTGCCGTTTACTCCGTAGAACTTTAATCATTTTTATACTTTCACTGTTTTTACTCTGTGAAATTTTTCATTATTTTTAAACATGTAAATTTTTTTACCTTATAATAATAATAACAAGGCAGTATTGCTGAAGGCAATGAGTAATTGGGCCGTGATATAGTAATTTTGAGGACAATATATACTAGTATTCAAATATGGTCTAGAATTTCCGCCTGTCAATTAGGCATTTGATTAACTGGTTATTAACGAAGCAATGGCATGGCAACGGCAAATATGTTGAGCAACTTTTGTGGAGTTTGAGGCAGGGGTTCTTTATTTATAGTGGAAATTGCTTAAACTCCTTAAATATTCAAATTACAGCAAATTTCTTTTGTTCTCGATGGTAGATATGGTGTTTGTTTACTGTCGTTTTACGACTTATCCGGACACCAAACTTGCTAATTACCCAGCAACTTCGCTGATGATATTGAGACTTTGATCGGTAATTACCAAAGCACTTCGGTAATTCACCTCAAACTTGATACTTGATCTGGCTGCATGAGTGCTCCATGGGGTACACAATGTGTATACAAAGTCACTGATACATGTAAGTATCATACTAGTGCCATAAACTAATTTGTGACCAGGGGTTGGCATTCCACTGAACAGCATTCCTCAGTAGAACCAACATATGTACATGTGTGCTGTTCATCTGTGTAACATGTAAACTCAACTACGGAGAGGTTAGGAGAGTATAATGGGTCGTTAGAGTTTGTGAAATTAGTTTTCAGAGCAGAAAAACTATTAGTAACGTTAAAACAAGCTGACATTGGAATTCCTGTTACAGCATGGTGAGGAAAATCCTACATTATCCAGTTTATTTATAATCCCATGACCCTCCGTCTCCATCACCTAAATAGAATAGTCCCACTCCACGCATCCACCATTGGTTTTCCTCCTCTAAACCTACAGTTTCATTCGTTTGAAGCAATTATCCTTTCATCTGTGAAGATTTTTTACCAGTGAATATTACAACTTTCACTGCCAGTCGTTGTTTTCATAAGATGCAGACCATTTGATACTGAGTACACTGAGTTGCAGGCAATGCAGATGCCACTTCACATTTCACAGTGTGCTGTTGATCGGCAAAGTACAAGACATCTTTGTTTCACTTTTTTTTATTTCAAGATATGATTCATGTGAAAATTTTACCAAATGTCACTGATGGGATGGTGTTTCAATTTCATTTGATGCAGGGATATGAAATACTGTGTTAGTTTAGCTCGGAATCGTTGCTGAGTTTTGCTGCCTTTTGGTAATGGTTGTCTATCAGCATAAATGTGATCGAGGAATGCCAGTTCATGGAGATAGAGAGATTGAAAATCTTTTCTGTATTCCAACTTCCTTTACAATTTCTTCAGGTGTAAGTCGATTTAGGCAAGTGATTGAAAGTTTGAGTGGTGTTCAATAATTGTGCCTAAATCAGTACAAATTGAGCAGAAAAAGTATTTAAGTAGGACTGTTCAATCAGATATGATGTCCATTGAAGTTCCAGAAATCTCTTTTAGTGCAGTTGCAAGTTGTATTTGTCCTGTGCCATTTTCATCACTTTGTTCAGCAATTTTCTGTATGGGTACACTGTTGAAAACTTTGAGTGCAAACTCATGTCTCAAATTGGTTTATGCTATCACTGTATGCACTGAGATGTCGGCGTCTGTGTTTACACTTTGCCACCCATGGAGTTACTGCAGCCAGATCAAGTATCAAGTTTGAGGTGAATTACCAAAGTGCTTTGGTAATTACTGATCAAAGTCTCAATATCATCAGCGAAGTTGCTGGGTAATTAGCAAGTTTGGTGTCCGGATAAGTCGTAAAACCACAGTAACTATATTATGGTGGAGATTTCAGAATCCGATCGTGACCACCCCCTCGCAAAGTCTAATGGTGCGTCCATAAGTGAATTGTTCTGGCATTGGGAAGCAAACTCAACATTACAGGATTTAATTAGATCCAGTTAAAGGGCCTGAGAGGTAATTGCAAAATTTAACCAACCTCAAGTTACCATTTATATTTCGCAGATATTCATTGCTATCTATAAATTTTGCTTATGGCAGAATAGGTGAAACAAAGAAAAGGTTTTTGTTAATTCTTTCTAAAGCTTGCCATACTATTTGAAAAAAAGGGTACAAATGGATTGGATTCTTGTCCCATCCTGAAGTAGGTTGCACCAGGTTGTATTTGTAAAGATGGAAAGATTGAATGTGCACCATTTTTGGTGTTTATCATAATTGTATGGCAGTACTGTGGCCATATTTGAGAAGAGAACCGGTTGCCTTACAGAAATATATCCATGTAGTTCAACTCCATGGATAATTATACTTGAATAAACATCGCAGAGTCAGAACATTTCCATGGACCAACCTTAATATAATAATAAAATCAAAAAATATTCTCAAAAGTTGTGCAAAATTTGCATAAACTTTTAATGAGTGTTTGATATAACCTACTAATCTATGAACTGCTAGACAAACTTTTGAACTGTTAATCAAGTGTCAAACATAGCACCAGAAATCGAAGCACAATCTGGAAACCTTTTTGAAAATAACACAACTTGCGAGTTTTTTTCCTGAGGTAACATTAAAAACACAACTGAATTAACTATATTATCAAACAACATGTGCACTTATTACACGTAACTCTCTTGACAATTGAGCTTGGAAAAAATACAAGATTTATTCACTAAACGAGTAGTAACCTACACATGTATGAAACTATTGAACACGTTTATCAAACATTCATTATCTATACAAGTTGAATAGTTGTTTGAATGGAAATTGTCAGTGAAACATGGTTAATTTGCCATTCTATATGAACAATGAGAGGAAGTGAAAAACACAACATAATTGGCTTTTAAGGTTATTTTTATGACAATTAGCAAAATGTCACCACAACAGATTACACTGCATTTTTACAATTGGTAGACTTGCTTTGTTAAACACTGCAGGATTATCGATTAATATACTGTCAGGAAATGGCCGAGTTAGCACTAATTTGGTGTATCCAGACGCAGATTCTGAAGTGATTGCATGCATGCATATGCAAGCTGTTGTAAAACGAGTCATTGACAATTACCTAGTCCCCACTTGTAATAGGAGTATTAATTTTGATGGGCAGGGAAATGTGGTCATCACTGAAGTGTACATGTTGAGATCTATGGGCACATAGGTCTATGTTGTTGTTCCCAATTTGAAACATCAGGCATGTCTAAGTTCTGGTTCTAAATCGGGAAAAAACATCAGACCTCTAGCTGTATTGGCCAGCCAAGAAATACATAAGTGCATAATAAATGAGGTACAAGATGTGACATCTTAGGGTCTAATATCTTATCAAAATTGAAGGGTATAGAACTTGTGGTTAGTGAGTTATGCATATATATGTATAATCAAGGTCAAAGGTCATCAAGGTCACGTGACATTTTGAAAAAAAGAACATTGTATTGCTAATTAATCCCTATATGCCAAAAATCAGAGCTCTAGCTCTATTCGCTTGCCAAAAATTATATCTGTGCATAATTAATGAGGTAAAGCGTGTGTTGTCATAAGGTCTCGAATCCTACTAAATATAAAGAACATAGCACTTGTGGTTACTTATTTATTGGCATAAACGTATATTTAAGGTAAAAGGTCATCGAGGTCACATGACATTTTGTCAAAATATTTCTACCCTATAGTTATCCCTATATACCAAAAATCGGACATCCAGCTCTATTGGCTTGCTCAGAATTAGATATGCGCATAATTAATGAAGAACAATATGTGGCGTCATAAGGTGTCCCATCATACCAAATATGAAGGGTGTAGCACTTGTGGTTACTGAGTTGTGGAAAAATATGTATATTTGAGATCAAAGGTCATTGAGGTCACGTGACGTTTTGTCAAACAAATTATATTGTTAACTTATCCCTATATACCAAAAATCAGACCTCTAGCTCTATTGGCTCGCTCAAATTAGATATGCGCATAATTAATGAGGTGCAATATGTGGCGTCATAAGTGTCCCATCATACCAATATGAAAGGTTTAGCACGTGTGGTTACTGAGTTATGGACAATAATGTATATTTGAGGTCAAAGGTCACCAAGGTCACATGATATTTTGTCAAAATGTCTGAGATATCTGCGTGAACCAATGGACTCACTGATGGACTCACGACGGATATGACCCAATCTATAAGCCCCTTGGACTTTATCCGTGGAGACAAAAAACTGTGTTACTGCATCCTTTAGGCAATATGAATACGATGAGAAACTAAATTTTTATTTTTCTTGGCCTTATACATGGGAGTCTATGGAGAACTGCCTTATACATGGGAGTCTATGGAGGTGTAAACTAAAAAGTCCTCTAACACTGCCAAATTTGATCGCATTGCAAAGCAAATCGACGTGCATCTGTATGGGGTTGGGTACTATTCTTGTGCAAAGTTTGAAAGAAATTGACCAGGGCATGTCTGAGATATCTGCGTGAACGGACGGACGGACGGACGGACGGACGGACATGACCAAACCTATAACTCCCCCAGGACTTCGTCCGTGGCACTAAAAACAACGCAACAGTTATTACAGCTACACCGGCGGTAGGTTCATATCCAGAGCCCCGTACGGTCTGCAGCCGTCGCTTGAAAACAATCTCATAAACCCGGCCATATGGGCAGCTGTGTATGGGCAGCTGGATACTTGACTTCCCGGAGAAGGCGAGCTGTCACGTTCAAGCTAAGGATTATTTGTCGATCAAATTTTAGTAAATTTACCTTACCTTGATGAAATCTTGTCTATAGGCTGAAATTTCGCCGAAGTTTGACAAAATTACATCGATTTTTCAGGTTCATATCCGACATTTTTGAGTTTTGAGTGCAGACAGAAATAAGTTTTGAGGCAACATGGCTGCGACCCCATGTTGACCCCAAGTGAAAATGTGTTCGCGATCAAATCTTCCTATATTTTTTTCAGAATTTTCGACAAAATCATTGCTTCTTACATCTTTTGTAAAATATAAAATATTAAAATAAAAATGCGATGTGCCATGTCTCCAGATTTCTAAAATATCGTTCGTTGACCGTTCGACAGAATACTCATTTCGCAAACTTGTGACGCAGTTGAAATTCAATACTGACCGCCAAATAATCTTAATGAGACGAGATCATTCTAGACATCCTCCAAATTATCCAACCATTCGCATTGGAGTTCAGCTCGCTTAGTCATAACATTCTTCGGCCTTCTTTTAGATCGACCCTAATTTTTCCCATTTAGGAAATAAATACTCAAGCTACCTTGACAAAACTTCGTGCACTATCCAGGACCAAACGCACTACAAATCTGTCTTGACGTCATCATCTCCTTATATGGTAATCGGCATACCGTATTTTTTAGCAAAGGAGACACAGAATACGTCGGAGTATTCAGTTTCAAACGTATTACATTGTGTGATGTTGTCAAAAAAAGTTAATGTTACTGCAGTGGTATAAATTACAAAATACAAAAAACACAATTGGAACTATTTTGTGATTATAAGATCTTGAGCTTTTTGTGGTAATATATTTAAAAATCACGAATCTAACAGTGTTTTTGTGTGAAGACTAGGGCAAATTCTATAAATTATTGATAACTACACAATCATCAAATACATCTCTAACAAATTTTACATTTTTGTCTAGCTTTTCGCACTCTCTGAAAAGGAGAACCCATTAAATGTAACTGATTTGTCGATTTTGTTTACGTTTAAGTGAAAATACAAATTCCCTTTCCAAGGTTGAGTTGTAGGCATTTGCTTTTTTCACCGAACGATGAATGATAAAATTTTAAATTTTCGATGGTAAAATGGCCTTCTACCTCTACCCAAATCAGTTCTGCTGTAGTGTGTGTTTTTTTTGGTGATCTCTCTTTCAAATGATTTGGTAGATGTTAAGAAAATGACTTTTACCTTTATTTATTTCATATACAAGGCAATGAGACCTGGTAAATTTTATAAAACTACCCTTTTCTTGTGCGTGTGCTAATTAATGCTGGAAAATTTTAAAAATCACTGAACTATTTCAGCCCTACTATTAAAAATGAACTCTTTTTGGTAGATGCAAAGAAATGTAATCAATATCATCTGTCCGTTGAAACCCTAAAATATTAACGGCAAAAACCAACAGTTTTTTGTCTGGAAATTTTAGGGACTGTGCAGAGATGTCTTTGCAGCTTTCAGGGACCACTCCGAGGAGACCCTAAATCTTAAGAGACCACACTGACATGACCTTGAAAATTTCAGGGACCACCCAGATGAGTCCTTGAAACTTTTAGGGACCACCCAGATGTGACACTGAATCTTTTAAGGACTATCCTGATGTGACATTGAAAGTTTCAGGGACCACCCAGATGAGTCCTTAAAACTTTCAGGGACCACTCAGATGAGTCCTTGAAACTTTCAGGGACCACTCAGATGTGACCCTGAATCGTTCAAGGACTATCCTGGTGTGACCTCGAACTTTCAGGGACCACCCGGATGAGTCCTTGAAACTTTCACGGACCACCCAGATGAGACCCTGAACCTTTCAAGGACTATCCTGATGTGACCTTCGCTCGTCAGCTTGTGCATTCACAAGCACTACTTGGTAAATATGACAGGCAGACGAATCACTGAAAAGATTTGGTCCAACTTCCTGCACATACAGCGTCAATATTCATGATGGTCGAAATTAAGATTATGTAATGGCTTAACACAGCGTCCTCATCGCTCCAATGTGTGACTGGTCGGCCGGCTCCAAACTCGTCTTTGCATATTTATCACGCGACGAGATCAACAAGGCATGTTCTTCCCAGCATAAATGTGATAAAAAGGGCAGTGGCTGAATCTTCAGTCGACTTAGACGAGCAGTCCTTTTGACGATTAATGGTAATTACTCGCTGGTTGAAGTATGCTGTCACTAGCCGACGCGCCGCTGGTCTGAACAGTAAACAATTAATTATTCGCAAACAATCAGTTCATGATGGCACATTCCATTTTAACCTACAGGGGCATCTAGGATTGTGCGATTTTGTAAGGTCCTGGGTAAGGTACATGTTGCTTTTTATGCTGTAAAGTTTTCCCACAATTTAAAATACTATGGTTGTATGTTACAGTCTCCATGATTAATTGGAGATGTAGTCAATGATACTTTCCTCATTGAGCGAGACACTGAATCGTACACCAACTAATATGGTCCTTGCTAATTTACATAGTAAAGGTCACTGGTCACATTATTGTGAGGCTCTGCATTGTTTCAAGTCGAGTGTGTAAACAGCGTGATGTTCGAATGGATTTTGACTACTGCACTAATTCCTTCGTCAGGAAAGGTTACCGATTCTGAATGTAGGACGTCCATTACCCTAATCATTTAATGACAGGACTACATGGAAAGCAACGGAATACTGGATATCTCCGACGAATTTGATGTCTGTTACCACGGTCGTTTGTGGAGTGACACTGACGGTGATGTTCCTAATCTCGGCAATGATGTCAGCAACTGTGATTGTAGCATGAACATGACTAAGTCTATGAGTCCTAGAAACTTTCAGAGACCAACCTGAGGTGTCCCCGAATCATTCAAGGACTATCCTAATGTGACCTTGAATATTTCAAAAACCGCCATTGCAAGACGAGTCCTTGGTGTCCCTGGATCTTTTAGAGACCACTCTGATGTGACCTTAAAACTTTCAGGGACCACCGGATGAGTCCTTGAAACTTTCAGGGACCACCCAGATGAGTCCTTGAAACTTTCAGGGACCAACCTGAGGTGCCCCTTGATTTTCAAGGACTATCCTAATGTGACCTTGAAACTTTCAGGGACCACCCAGATGAGTCCTTGAAACTTTTGGGGACCCTCCTGATATGTCCCCTAATCTTTTTAAGGGACAACTTAGATATGACCCCTGAACATTTTTAAGGACTGGCCTAGAGAGACACTTTGAAATAGTAAAGAACCAATCAGATATGATCCCGAAACCTTCAAATGCATCCAGGTCCTCTAAACAATACACAATCATCAAGTTTTGACCTCTAATCTTGACATTTTCAAGAATGTGTATCAACGAGATGAATATCTTTAAAAATTGTAAAAAAAAATAAATTTACAAATTTTGAAAAGCAGATGGCTTTAAATACTACAATTTTTAAAATACTACTTTAACATTTAATTCAATAATTACAGTTTTGATGATATTACTAGAAAAACTTATAATTACTAAATGCTTTGAGTAAACCCTCTCTTAGAGAGCACATTCCGTGACTTTTACTGTTCATCTTATAATCACAAAATAGTTCCAATTGTGTTAAAAGTTCAAATCAGTTTATTTTGGACTGGCTTTACCAAAATTTCATATTGTTTCTTATGCAAGATTTGACCACGTGCTCACTGGCGACCCCTTTACATGCAAATTTTGTGTCAAATGGTGTGTTCTCCCGGAAAAACAAACGTACGATTTCTAAATGAAGGAGGCGAAATTTGCCCTCAAGACTCGAAACCACCCCTTTATGGGGTGTACCTAGCTATTTTGAACGAGCTTCTCGAATCTGCAGCTCTATTTCGAAATGATGGTCTGGTTTTCTCAGCTCAAGGATAAGTGTTCTCCATGGCTGTGGGCATTACTATTCTCAACTGGGGGTACAGTTTCCAGTCGTAATGTTTTTCATTGTGTCCGGGATATAAAACCTTTCCTTTTCACACTTTCACTTTGATTAACACTAGTCCACATCTTGTCAGTGATTAAACATGTTTCAAGTTTAAATGTTAAATTCTGGTCTCGAGCCCTCCTGTTCGACCAAACTGAAATTACCCCTCCCACTTTGGCTCGTCCAGTTGGTGTAGCAAGGGTCGTGCCATCGCCTAGGAAACGGAGGGTGCATTAATTGTTGCATTTCGATGCACATTTTGATTATAATCAGAAGACTTTGTGGCAAAAACTCAGGTAGAGAAGCATTAATATTGCACATCTCATTTATTCAAGACTGGCTGAGAGCAGCACTTCCATTCAGTTAACATCATTACGCCATTTATTATGCCAAGAAAGATGAACCCAAGACATTTTGCCCTCCCTGGTCTCAGCCAGAAATGGTTATACCTTACAGAGTTTTTTTCCTACGGAATGAAAACAAATGTACTTGGGCTGAGGCCCAAGTACAATAATATAATATATATAATATAATATAATATAATATAATATAATATAATATAATATAATATAATATAATATAAATATAATATAATATAATGTAATGTAATGTAATGTAATGTAATATAATATAATATAATATAATATAATATATATAATATAATATAATATAATATAAGTATTATATAGAAATAATAACGCGAATAATAATAGGTTCAATTTCCGTGAAATTGGGTCGAAAAAAGACCAAATATGATATCGATTTCACTGCCCCATCTTTCCATGGTAACCATTTTAGGGATTGAAATTTCAGTTTGTCTAATATCCCATGAAAAGTTACTTTGATTGATATGAAAATTATCTTGAGGGGAGTTTGGGTCAGAAAACACAAAAACCAGACTTATCTTAATGTTTCGAGTTGCCATGGTAACTATTTTGGGATTGAAATGTTACTTTTTCCCTAATTCCCATTAAAGAAAGATTGATTGATGTAAAATTTGATCATAAGGGGTTTTCTGGTAAGCACACCAAAAAAAATATCACACTCATTTTAATTTGGGATGTTTCCATGGCAACCATTCAGGAGTAAAATTACCATTTTTTTAAAGATTCCACCTAAAATCCAGTAATCAACAGAATGTGTTATATCAAAGGGATATTTTGGGTTAGAAAGACCAAATATCCAGTGTAAAAATCCAGTAATCAACAGAAATATTATACCAAAGGGTTATTTTGGGTTAGAAAGACCAAATATGATATCCATTTTTACTGCCCTGTGTTTCCATAGTAACCTATTTGTGTTTTAAAATTTCAATTATTTTCCAAATTCCATTAAAAGTAATCCCAGTTACTATGCAAATGATCTCCTAAGTGTATTTATCAATTCATGAACTCCATGTTCATTTTTGTTTTATGTTCCCATTTTGGTAACCACAGTTTTTTTTATTTAAAACATAATTCACTGGGTTTTTTTTATTTTATTGATTTCTAAGTAACAACTTTTAACATTTGTTCTATAATAATAATAATTGTAATTTCTTTGCCTTCAGCTAGGAAGAATAATGAAGATAATGTATATTGGGGCCATTCTGGTCAAAATTATGCTTTTCGTTAATTTTAGTGTGTTAGAATTAATTTTATATAGACCAGAAATAATTTTTCAAGCATTTTTAATTTTGTTTCATGCAGTCATCCCAAATAAGTGTTACATAGTATAGTACTAACTTATTATGCATTCATTGAATTAAGTTATGCCTTCAAATTAATTTTACGTGCTAAAATTAATTCTACCTAGTATCTCGAATTAATTTATGAACCAATTCCCTTAGCACCCAATGTACCACTATTTATCACAAGCAGTAACAGTAGCGCACAGTTTTTTTTTTATTTAAAACATGATTCACTGGTACTTATTTATTTTATGGATTTATAATTAACGACGTATTAATATTCATTTTAAAATAATTTATTTTGATTTCTTTGCCTCATTCCAGGAAGAATAATGAAGACAAATTATTTCTGATTGTTTAACTAAAGTAAAATTATGACCATGTAGTGGTGCATTATTTTTTGTGTGACCTGGCGTGACCCCATAAACTCTATGATTAGCTAGATCTCCCCTTTCCATTGTAGCAACGGCTAAATTTGAACATAGTGCCTGTATACCTTTAAACACTTTTTTAAACCAGCAGGCCAAGACAAGGGGGAAATATTACAAGTTAAATGTTTCGTGTTAAATAGTACCCTGGTTGTAAAGAAAATTAAACTAACACCAACTCTCAATGAATTTTGCCCTATTTCTCACTCGTGCGAACGTCGTAGGAAACACTTGTTGCAACAATTTACACTAATATGCATGCATGTATGGTGGCGCTGTTGATCGGCAGCCTTTCTCCACTCTCTCAGTTTTAACGTTTTACCGCTTTTAACCAGTGAATTTCCCGAAGTTTTATACCTTCTGGTTTTTAAATATTTTCTGCCTTGGATTCGTCACAAGTTTTAAAGCTCTACCATGCTTGGAAGCAGTATTCGTTCAATTATCGATGTCCGACAGTGCCTGGGTGCTAGTAGAAGTTCTTTCAATATGGCGACGAAGATGTCCCTTTGTTCAGCAATGCCTACCAAGTTATTTTTTCGACCACGTGGACGCAAGGCAGGATGCAAGCATCCAAAGCCAAGGTATGGGATCCAAACGATTATAACTAATCAACGTGCTCCACAGATTAGACACAAACATTCATGTGCAAGAGTACTTCGTCTAATTCCGGTCTCTTCTCAAAGTAATGAAAGTGTACTCACCACTCGCTCAGATACACAAACACCTGGATACAAGCGAACCTCCATACTTGTCAAAATTCCAAGAACTTCTTCCTGCTTCACAAACTCAATCTGAACGCTGCCCTGTGGAACGCCCGTTCTCTGAAGGGCAAAATTGGTGCTATCGCATCTACTTTGCTGGAAGGGAAATTGGATATCATGATTATCACCGAGACCTGGCTAAAGAGTCAATTTGATCCTGTCATTGCTGAACTCAATTCTGCAATTAGCGGGTATAACTTATACCATCAATCCCGCTCTCAGCGAAGAGGAGGAGGGGTAGCTGTTTTGGCTTGTTCTAACCTACGACTTGTGGAAAAAAGATCAAAGATGTTCCAGTCCTTCGAATCGTTAGACGTAACATTTAAATCTGCAAGTGAGTTCTACGCATTATCGCTGTTTACCGTCCTCCAAATCACGAAGAATAAAGCGACCACAAGTGACTTTATCTCCGAGTTTTCCACTCTTTTGGAAACAGCCGTACCTTCCTCAGGCCATCTCTTAGTTGCTGGAGATTTTAATTTTCCATTTGAGAACACATATTCCTCCGACACAAGTAAGCTGATCGACCTTCTTCACTCAGTCGGCCTACAACAGCATGATTGTCAAGATATCAACACACAGTAAAGGCCACACATTGGATTTACTTATAACGCGATCATCAGAGCAATTGCTTCACTCCATCAAATCTGACGACTCTCTTAACTCTGATCATAGCTTATTGTATTTTGGGCTGAATGTTCAACGATCACCCAACATCAAGGTAAAAATCTCACAACGTCACTTTCGTACCATGAACATTGACAGACTGATTGATATTATTTCATCCAAAATGATCGGTCATCCACGCAATACCAACCCAGAGGATGTGTATGTTTATTTCCATGATGTTGTTACCGATGCTCTCGATACAATTCGCCCCTGTCAAAAGCAAATCAGTCTTAAATAAAGTGCCTGCACCATGGTTCACTGAGGATCTACTGACTTTTAGAAGAGAGGTTCGTCGACTAGAAATAAATTGGCGTAAATCACAGTGAGAAATCGATCGTCAAATGTTCGTATTAAAGCGCGTGGAATATTCACGCCGCTGTGATGCAGTAAAATCAGCCTATCATCGGACTAGAATTGAAGACGCAGATAACAAGAAATTGTTTGCCATTGTTGCAGAGCTATCACTGCATGAAAAGCCAATAATACTTACTGTATTTGCATGAATTATTGCCTGTATTTTAGCTGAATAGTGCATATACAGGTGAATACAGTCAATAATCCATTGCTTGTATTCAGCAAGCCTGTATTCTCGTGGTATCATGTAAAATTCACGTGTATTATTCAATAATACAGTCGACTCATTAATGTGAATTTATCTGTATTATTGCGTTTTCATGCAGTGTATCGGATTCGAGAACAGCTTCATCCAACGCCATGCCAACATGCCAATGAAAGAGATTCCTTCAGCATTCATGAGTTATTTTGAAACCAAGATGTCGCAACTTCGTGACAGGATTGGTCAACAACCGCACAGCTGTGAGATTAATGATGTAATGCCGAGCCATACTTTAGCTGAATTTGACCCGGTGTCACCTGGGGATATAATTGCGTTAGTGAAACAGTCATCACCGAAATCTTGTGAACTCGACATTCTACCGCATGGAGTGTTGAAGAAATGTGTACACATCTTGGCACCTTTCCTTGCGGATCTATTCAACAATTCGTTCACAACTGGCATCGTTCCGAGTCATTTCACGTCAGCGATAATTCGTCCATTGTTAAAGAAAGTAGATCTTGATCAGAACATTCTGAAGAACTACAGGCCGGTTTCAAATCTCCCTTCTTATCGAAAGTCCTCGAACGGGCTGTTGTTCAGCAATTGAACCATCAATTTACTAAATTTAGTCTTTTCACAAAGTTTCAAAGCGCTTACCGGGCTAACCATAGCACAGAAACTGCTCTCCTCCGTGTTCACAACGACATAATGCTTGCCTTGAATAACAAACATGATGTGATTCTCATCATGTTAGATCTATCAGCGGCGTTCGATACAATTGATCATGAAATTATGCTTCAGAGACTACAATTTCGTTTCGGTATAACAGGCAAATGTCTATCTTGTTTCGTTCGTACCTCGTTGATCGCCAGCAATGCGTCAAGGTTGGATCTGCATCATCCCCATTTTCTCGCATGAAATACGGTGTTCCGCAAGGATCTGTTCTCGGCCCTCTCTTGTTTACACTCTACACTGCACCTCAGGAAGACATCTTCGTACACCATGGGATTGATTGCATGATATACGTGGACGATACGCAAATTTATGTCATCTGCAATAGACCTGACGATATCCGGAATAACATTGAACTCTGTGTTGACGACGTCCGCAGCTGGATGAAATCTAACATGCTTGCACTAAATGACAACAAAACTGAAGTTATTCACTTCTCATCAAGTCTAAAATCTGATGTGACAAAGCTAGACAGTCTGAGAATTGGTCAATGCGACATAATCCCTTCAGTTTCAGTCAGAAATCTTGGCATTACTTTAAGTCGGGATGGTAGCATGTCTGACCATATCAATATGTTGTGCAGAAATGGTTTCTTCTCTTTGCATAGAATAGCTAAAATTCGTAAACTTCTTGACAGATCTACAACTGAAAAACTGTTCCATGCATTTGTGACGTCCCACTTAGACTATTGTAACAGTCTTTTGTTTGGTATCCCTAGAGGACAACTTGCACGACTACAGTGTCTGCAGAATGCCGCGGCGAGGTTAGTTTCTCGTACGCGCAAATTCGATCATGTCACACCCGTTCTCAAAGATTTACATTGGTTACCGGTAGAGGCTCGCATTAGATTTAAAATTTTGTTGCTAACATTCAAAATTATCCATGGAAATGCACCTATTTATCTGAGAGATTTATTAGATTTATATGTACCAGCTAGAGACCTGCGATCACGTGACAAATTATGTTTAACCAAGCCCCGTGGCAATTTTAACAAGACATATGGACAGAGAGCGTTTTCAGTATGTGCACCCTTACTATGGAATGATTTGCCATTTGAAATTAAGACTGCCAGAAGTGTAGATAGTTTTAAGCGCAATTTGAAAACCCATCTTTTTACTCAGTTTTATGTGTAATTTTCTGTTTTAATTTTCTTGTGTGGTTGTACTTTTAAATTATTTTATCCAGCTATGTACAATGCACTGAGACGTACGTGTAGTGCATTTTAAACAATTTTTAATAATAATAATATAAAGAATCGGCTGTCAATTAAACTGCGGCTGCTAACCAACCGGATGTAAACAATGAGACTGAAAGTGCCCAGAATACGAGCGCAATAGACTAATCGTTTTGGCGTGTGCCAACTCACTTATAGAAAACCGCAAAGACTAGTCGTTTTTGGCGTGTGCCGGCTAATCGGCTAACAAAAAACAGAAAACTACAAAACCACAAAAGGTGATAAAGAAATGTAAATAGCTATGGAATAGTTTCTTTAAAAATCTATGCACATGTTATCAACCTTGGGCCTATAGCACAATGGAATAGCCAGTATTATTGTAAAAGGCGATAGTCATATCAAACCATTGACATGCGGCAAAACTAATTAATCTTTCCACCTTTCAGCTTGGAAAAAACGCATTTATTGATTCGCCCAAGGCCTGTGGATTCGCTTATTTTTGCACAAGTGCTACATGGACATAGGAAAAAGTTCGACTTACCTAGCCTCTCTATTGTTGAATACAACCACGGTCCATGATGAGAGTTCTCGAATAAAAAATTGTAGCAATGCTCGAATACAAATGTCTTCTCATAAATTAGGTCATTGTTATACAAGAGTTAGCATTCCAAAGTCTGTCACCCTGTTTTCTTTCAAAGTTTCGAGAAGGGCGGCATTTCTAGCTGAATGATTGAACGACGTGAAACGCAAAATTCCATCGCATATTATACGGCAATATGTACAGTAGAAATACTGTAAACGCTCCAGGTACGTGAATAAGCTCCACAAAATGGCCACAGGCGGCGTGAACTTTCTGAAGGATTTCCTAAACGTCCTACTTGTTACCTTAGAGACTCACATGTGTTGTCCTGAAAAGTATTTTCTGCAGTAATTCCAGTTTCTGTCAACTTGCTCAACGACTCGCACGAGACGAAGAAGTTCCTGACTGCACGTTCACGCGCACGTACGTAGACTCAATTGCGCATGCTCATATTGTCAGCTGCACTGGCATAGTTTGCGCGCGCGCCCACGCCACGATGGGCCTGTATTCGAAGACTACGCTGTGCATGTGCGCTGCCAGACACAGCGACTGTCGGTTTTTGCAAGTATATGAATATTCATAAGGTAGTGACGTCAAAAGAAACACCTATCTAACTGGGCAGAGAGAATATATACTAGCTGGTAGACGTATAGTAGTATACGAGGTATGTTTTTATTTTTCATTTTAAATTCTATTTGGCTATGGTACTTGTCATTTTTTTGATTATCGGATGTGTGGAGTTCTATAAAGTATCCGGATATCAGGCTGAAATCCGACCGGTCGCTTGCAAGAACGTCCAGACCCTGGGATTTGCGTCGCGTCAATATACCTGCTGGTATCGCTTAAACTGCTTAGTGTCACTTTCCCGACAAGCATTACCCCTTGGCTTAATAAAGTTTCAATAGAGCCGTGTTGATCTTGACTAAATCTTGTGAATATTGTTGAGGGTAGCTTGGCTTAATGATATCCCCTTGGTAAGCCCTGGCTTAATGATATCCCCCCTCTCTCCGTACAGTATGATGCATAATTCGGCGCTGCACGTATGACAATTAGAAGTCACCCCATTGACAAAATTCAAATAAACAACACCTCGTTTTCAGAATTTCCACAGCTTCAATGAACTGTTATTAGATTTCTATATAATACATATAGCCCCTAAACTTGTAATAATAATAATAATTAATATAAGTATTATATATAAATAATAACGCGAATAATAATAGGTTCAATTTCCGTGAAATTTCACCATAAAGGTATTTTGGGTCGAAAAGACCAAATATGATATCGATTTCACTGCCCCATGTTTCCATGGTAACCATTTTAGGGTTTATAATTTCAGTTTTTCTAATATCCAATGAAAAGTTACTTTGATTTTATATGAAAATTATCTAGTGGGGGAGTTCGGGTCAGAGAACACAAAAACCAGAATTATTTTAATGTTTCGAGTTGCCATGGTAACTATTTTGGGATTGAAAATGTTACTTTTTCCCTAATTCCTATTAAAGAACGATTGATTGATGTAAAAATTTGATCATAAGGGTTTTTCTGGTTTGCACACCAAAAAAATCACACTCATTTTAATGTGAGATGTTTCCATGGCAACCATTCAGGAGTAAAAATTACCAGTTTTTTAAAGATTTCACCTAAAATCCAGTAATCAACAGAATGTGTTATATCAAAGGGATATTTGGGGTTAGAAAGACCAAATATCCAGTGTAAAAATCCAGTAATCAACAGAAAAATTATACCAAAGGTTGGGTAAGAAAGACAAAATATGATACCCATTTTTACTGCCCTGTGTTTCCATAGTAACCTATTTGCATTTTAAAATTTCATTTTTTTTCCAAATTCCATTAAAAGTAATCCCAGTTACTATGCAAATGCTCTCCTTAGTGTATTTATCACAGCATGAACTCCATGTTCATTTTTGTTTTATGTTGCCTTGGTAACCATTTTGGAACCACAGTTTTTTTTAAACCATAGACCCTCGAGAGGATCTATGCTAAAACATAATTCACTGTTTTTTATTTATTTAATGGATTTCTAAGTAACAACTAAGAAATTTGTTCTATAATAATAATAATTGTAATTTCTTTGCCTTCATTCTAGGATGAATAGTAAACATAATGTATATTGGGGCCATTCTGGTCAAAATTATATTTTCCGTTAATTTTAGTGTGTTAGAATTAATTTTATATAGACCAGAAATAATTTTTGAAGTATTTTTTATTTTGTTTAATGCAGTCATCCCAAATAGGCTAAGTGTTATATAGTACAGTACTAACTCATTATGCATCGAATTATGTTTATGCCTTCAATTAATTTTATGTGTTTAAAATTAATTCTACTAGTATCTCAATTAATTTTATGAACCCAATTCCCCTTATCACCCAGTGTACCATTATTTATCACAGGCAGTTACAGTAGCGCACAGTTTTTTATTTAAAACATAATTCACTGGGTGCTTATTTATTTTATATATTATAAAGAACAACGTATTAAATATTCATGTTATAATAATTTATTTTGATTTCTTTGCCTCATTCCAGGAAGAATAATGAAGACAAATTATTTCTGATTGTTTAACTAAAGTAAAATTATGACCATGTAGTGGTGCATTATTTTTTGTGTGACCTGGCCTGGCCATAAACTTTATGATTAGCTAGATCTCCCCTTTCCATGGTAGCAACGGCTAATTTGAACATGGTGCCTGTATACCTTTAAACATTTTTTAAAACCCAGCAGGCCAAGACAAGGGGGAAATATTACAAGTTAAATGTTTCATGTTTAATACTGCCCAGGGCTCGAAATTAACTTTTTCCATGGAAGTCCACTTGAGCTACCATTTTCTGAAGTTGGTAGCCCAGTGACAGTGGATTGTAGCCCATGCATATTTTAGATCAGGGGTATTTTTTTTCGTTAACCAGACAAAAAAAGGCTATTTTTCAAGATTCTGCCTATGAAGTGAATTTTCTAGTCTTTTGATGTGTATACTTGCACACCTTTAATACCCAAGGAACAGGCATAATGGACGACAGTGGGACTCCAAAGTTTTGTGACCCATAACAACCCGTTCAACCCTTAGAGTTGTATGCAGATTTTAAAAGTCGCCATGACAACCTGACAACAACATGGCCTTTTCAGCACTAAGACATAGTGTAGCAGGGCTAAAAATAGGCCATGGCCCTTCTGTCGGGAGGAGGCATAATGTCTGTCATTGTGATTGATACATTATTATCAAAATGCAACGAGAATGCGTTTTTATTGGCCATCGTTTCCTGTGTCTGTCATTCAAGTACGCCAGTTCAGATATTGAAACTTTGTTGCAAAGTTCCACCGCACGGCCGGTTGTCTTCGTAATTTCCAGAACAAAGTCATATTATGGCAAATTTTTGTGCCCAGCCTGGTTTGACTGCATTTATCTAGCTCGTCCCAAAGTGACGGATGCATCTTTCAACCTTTCAGCTTGGTGAAAAACGTTATTCATTTCGCCAAAGCCTGTGGATTCGCATATTTTGCACAAGTGCTACACACGCGATTGTGCAACACCTTTGGCAAAGCTTGTTCAAAGCTCAGACGAAGCTTCACGCCCAAGCTTCGAATACCAATTTGCGTACCAGATTATTTGAAAATTCATGATTTTAACCTTCAGCCAAGGTTTGCCTATTTGTTGAAGCTTTGATGAACCAACCTTAGGGAATAGACATCAAATCAGGTCCAATAATCGTTATCATTCAAGGTAAACTATGAAATTTACCAGGTCCAAGGAACATATAGATGATGACAAAGTCAATGGGGCCATCTTGAACCACGAAATAGTGGTGGTACCAGGTGTCCGGAATGGGTAAGCGTACCCTGCCAGCTAGCCGCACCCGTCAAGATTGACCCAAAGCGACAAATTCATTGTTATTTGGTGAATTCACCAAATTACTTTTGTGAGTCAAAATTTGGTATGCTGTCACTCATCATTTGAGAAACAGAAAGGTCATATTTTGATACAACATCTCCGTATCTACCGTAGAACTTCTTAAATGATTTCACTAATCTACTTTCTGAGAATCCTTGCCTCACTAACTTTTGAGCTAATAGGCTGTGTCTAACTCGAAAGTCTTCATATGAATGCATGCTCTACTGTATTGAGGAGTTGTGAAATATACACACCATAAGCTGGAGATGATGGTATATTGCTCGACAAAAAGGAAAAGTTTATGATTTCAAAATTGAAATCGTCTCTTTTGTCATACAGCTTAGTATATAGTGTATAATGTCTAATTCCAAACAATACATCTAGGTATGATGCCGAGTCCACACTTTCAGTTGTTTCTTTTATTTCTAAATCATCTGGGTAGATGTGGTGTAGATATTGGATATACAAGGATGTTTAAACTGATGAGATCATTAATATATCTGTGGGTGTTGTTAAATCGCTTGGCAATCCTTTCACACCCAGATTTCTGAAGTGATTGCATGAACTCTGCTTCATATGAATATAAAATAAGTCTGCAAGAAGTGGGGCGCCGTTTGTGCCCATGGGAATGCCTATGGTTTGCCTGAATGTCATGCCAGCAAACTTGATAAATATGTTGTCAATTAGGAAATATAGCATTTGAATCACCTCAACATCACTGTATTTGAGTTTGGCATCACTGTTGTTGGTGAAATAGCCTAAGTTGCGCTTGATGGCAATGTATTCATACCTACGACTACCATTCTTGTAAAAGAAGGCTTTCTTCACGAGAGATGATAGCCTGTCTTTAAGTTTGTTATGTGGGATGGTTCGCTGACCAGCTTTGCTGAATCTTTGACCTCCTGACCTTTGTCGAAGCTTCAACATACCAACCTCTTTCGAAGCTTCCTTTTTTGACCTTTGTCGAAGCTTAAACATTCCAACCTCTTTCGAAGCTTCCTCTTTCTGACCTTTGTTAAATCTTCAAACTACCTACCTTTACTGCAGCTTTGATTTCCTGATCTTGTTCGAAGCTTCAGCGTATCAACCATTGTTAAAGCTTCGACCTTCCAACCTTCAATGAATCATTGACCTTCTGACCTTTGACCAATGTTGTCATATGCAACCCTTCTCAAAGCTTTGTGCTGCCAATATTATCTGAAGGTTTATTCCTTTTGAGGTACAGTAGTGGTAACTTTTGATGATTTTTAAAGTAATTTTGTACTAACTTATTACAGTTGCACTTTCTTGTTCTGTAGATGATACATCATGATGAAATGCCCAGTGCTTGATTTTTCAACATAACCTACAGGTACAGTGTACATAGCTTACAATATCGTTGACAATAGAGTGAAATTCAATCCTCAACAATAGCAAAGCGCAATACATTTATACAAGTTCTGTTCAGAAATTTAATATCAGTCATTCATTTTGGCAATTCATGCTGTATGTGGTAGAACTAGAAAATCTAATTGTAAAGCAGAATAAAATTACTGTAAAAATCATCAAAAGTTAAGGTTACATCTGCTGTAATTTATCTCAGGTAAGTATTATGAAATGTGACTTATTGCTTTTAAGTATATTTTCCCAAGTTTTATTTTTATTTCTCTTTTCTTTCCTTCTGAAATACTCAATAACTCTTCTTCACTCTGGTCTTCTGTTAACTGTGTTTGCCAATGTGTGTTTTACATTTTGCTTTGTTCAAGAATCACAAGGACCAGTTTGATGATTTTTTAACTTTTTTTTGTTTTGAATGTCAGTTATAAGTTCTTGTGTAACTCCTGGAAGCATATTGAAACAATTACTTAGCTCGTCAACACAAGGTCAATACATGAATTTGTAAACTACACGGTTATTGTTTGCATTTTAATTTGTCAACACTAATATAGCAGTCTGTCAGTGTACAGGTTGAATTTACAAATTTGACACTGTGTAACTCAGCATGGCTTAGGGAGTAGAAAAAGGAAATTGCAGTTGACATTAAGGACAAAAATAGTGAAAAATCATTGAAAGTTACAGAGCCATACCAGCCCGTTACATCAAATTGCCTTTTTGTCACACCAATTAATCATTGTCTTTTCAAGTGATTGTAAGCCGTGTATATGATCATGTACACAACATATTTTTAGTGAAAACATATTTTAATAAATTCCTTTAAGGTAGCTTTCCACCTTTGCGACGACCTATTTTCAAACGTGAATTATGCCATCAGATGTGTACTTTTACCCAAGTATTATATATCACCTGAAAGCTATTTCTATAAATATTTTTGTAATCAAGAAAATTAGTGTGCGATGATTTTTTTTGAAGATCTTAGTGAAAGTGTAAAGAACATGGAAGGTCTCACGTAAAAAAGTTTAAGTCTGAGCGGAGAGGGGCTATTGTTTAGGTGTTAACGGGCAATTGTCTTCAGAATACTGGTTACAAAACCGTGTCTCAGACTTTTGAAAAGGCCTTAGTTTTTTCACATCGTTGAGTCAAAGTTTATCCACCGATTGGTCTAACAATGCCGCCTAATTAAGCAGCAATAACTCGACTTTAAAAATCTTCATAAAGAAACTGAGACACTGTTTTGGAGACAACCTACTTGACAAACGTCTGTGAAAATCTGGTGAACTTCCGTTCACGCGTTCTCGAGTTAAACTCTTTTGAACGTGCTGCAATGTGACAAAATGCCGAACTGAGAAAAAGGCGATTTAGTAAATTGGTTCGGTTTTTTCCTTTTGAATGGCAATAAACAATGTACTCAACCGACAAAACACTAAAACCAGATAGTGAAATCAAAGTGTTCAACTTCAACAGTATATTCACTCATTGAAACCAGTGTCAGTGGTCGAAATGAGGCTAAAAAGGGTGAATTTTGGGAGCGTTGTACTCTTTTTAGAGCGCAATCTACACAGTAGCTGATGAGTAAATAAACTTGGGGAGTGCCAGGGAAGGGATTATGCAAAATCTGTTGACTGATTAGTTGTAAGGTTTAAATAGAGTATTAACTGTTCGACCTAACTGTCGGAACTGCTACGGCATCTCGATGCCGTCTACACGAGCGCTTGGACTAATTACCGCCATGACAATGAACAGTGTAAGTTTATGGCAGCATTCGATTCGACCTCTGAAACGACTCACGGCTGCGGAATGAAAGCGAGCCCGATGAGTGATATAGGGAAAACAATATTGGCTGACAACAAAAATATCTGCGTTTGTATGTGGATGTACATTTGCCGTGTCTGTGATCATGGAGATAAAAAAGAACAGTTCCATGCCGTGATTCATTACGGTTAGGGTAACCGAGGATTCAGTGAGCAGCCATTTTTTAGATCTTCACGCGCTTTGAAAACCGATAAATACTAATCAAACTACGAGCATTTCTGAGACAATAGTTCGTCCTCACTCTGTACAGCATTTCTGTGGGTGAAGACCGTTTCTGGAGTCATTTATGCTAAAATGAACCAATCGCCTGTCGGCGGCATAAAAGTCAAAGAAGAGAAGTTGAGAAAACATGAACATAGAGAAAAGTTCGTCATTTCATCAAGCGCAAGTTGCGTGCAATAGACCGCTCGTCAAGCGTCATACGTCACAGATAGATCTATATTACTCTCTGCTGTCGTTCGTATCCAACATGAGTACCATCGATTCCAGGCGAATATGATATCAGACCCGTCTTCATTACATGTAAATCTCAGTATTAGGATGGTGTTTTGTACTGTATTCAAGTAGTTAGCCCGTAAGCGTCTCATTCAATGGTTTACCGACCAATGATGACATGTTGATGAAAACTCAGGGCGATTACGTTATTACGTTGTGACGGTCAAATTCATATTGAAATGTGTCTTCGGTCCTGCAGCATTTTGGCTACTGCCATGATAACTGATAACAATGTTGCCGTGTCCATTTAGTCTAATTCCCATAAAATCATTTGATTCCCATTCATCCGGTGCACGATGAACATTTGTTAGTCGACGTATGTTTTTACCTTGTCAAGGTCGGTTTCTCATTTAGTGGTAGGGTGGTTGCATTGTACAATTTTTGGGTAATAGCGCGGTCCGGAAACGAAATGGGACGAGGAAAAACGGGACCGCGGGATTGAAACGACTTCGACATTATCAGTTCACTGCCATTGTGCCAAAACGTCTGCAAACCAAAGCAGCTATTGTTTTGTGGCGTGTGATTTCTGCATCGCTACGTATTTTGCCTTGGGAAAATTTGCTGTCGCTGTCCTGAAGCCCATGCAATTTGTTTCCACCTTGTATTTTCTAATCCCAAGTAGTTCCAGTGCCGCAGTTTCTGATATTTCATTTTTATTCATAAATTGTTCAACTTACCTAGTATTCTCATCGAACGGACAATGTCGGGTTTCTAGACCTTTTGGCGCAAAGTCGTTTCGGCAGCACAATTTCCGACCCCAAGACGTTTAGGCAACGCGACCAAAGACGTTTCGGCACTACCTGGTTGGGGAACTCGTGCCAAATGTTACAAATCAAAACACTGAGAAGTATAGTGTCAGCATTCACATGCTTTAAAGTTTGTGAGAACATGGTGAAAAACCGTGAGAAAAGAGTTTCATATCATTTTCAATAGCAATAGCCGCCGACACTGTCAAAGTTTGAAAAGCAGCGCCTAAACGGCACTGTAAAAGTCATACTGGTCAGAACGCAAAGGTCACGCTTATGAATATGACTGGTCTGTCAGTTACTAATAAGTTTGAAGGGAAAAAAATAAATCGTAACGGGGGTGTCGAAATGTCTTGGGGCCAAAAGAAGCCGAAACTTCGGCCGAAAGAGGCCGAATGTTGCTTGAATGTTGAAGATGTGAAGGGTGTCTGTTGCGGTATTCAAGTGTTCCCGCTGTCACTAAGGCCGCCAGTGGAACGTACCATTTATGTATACGGACAGCCTCTTCAAAGATGTTTAACATTACGAAACTTATCAACCACTCCTGGTGCTTTTACAAAAGCACAAAAATGTCCCAGATAAAACATTTAGTGCGTGGGCCATTTGTGAATCTGAAATTGTACCGTCAACAATGTCATAAGTCTGACCTTGTCCGATTGTGTCGATAAAGTGTGATCTTTTGGGAGCGGCCACCCCTATGAGAAAACGGTAAGACCCACCTTTCGACGCCTAATTGCCAGGTACACACTATGGTCTTGACCCACGCAGTGAACGGTAGGTGTTAATGGGATTTTCACAGCGGATGTTGTCTTAGTGCATGTGAATACCGTGACGCTGCTTGCTTAGCGTAATCCCTTGTCAATCAAGACCTTAACGGTAGTCTCAAACGCCAAAATGTACACCTGTGCCTCTCATACATTTTTATTCCAAAATTTCACCCAAAAACAGGAACTTCACGACCAAGATATTCTACACACAAGGAAGATCAATATTATAGGAATACTTTTCAGGGATAAAAGAAAAATCGTGTTTTTGACTCAAAATACCAAAACAAAGGCGGAAAGCTACCTTAATCAATGCTTAACACAAAAGGCAGCATATTAAATGACACAACATACTATACTGTTTTGATAATTAATTACCTATATCTCCAATTACAATGCAATGTTAATTATACTTTCATTGTCTGTAGTATAGGTACAGAATTACATGTCATTTGATAAATATTGGCAATAATTGTCAGCAAGTCTACTGTTTAGCTGAAATCACTAAATTTTCCTGAGAATGAGATTTTCTCAGTCTGTATATTCCCCGCTCAAATTTAAGATAGGAGCATTTTCTGTTTTGGGCACATTTAATTTCTAGGGTTAGAGACAACTACCAACTACAAAATTACCAAGAGCTGTTTCAATGAGAGGCAGCTAGGTTCTCAAGGTTGTCTGGAAGCACTAGGAGTAATTGTACAAACTTGTGATGTTGCAATAAACTCTCCTGCAAATGTGTCATAAAGTGAAAATCAGGAAATTCAGTGTTCATGGGATTGTTAAAAGTGTACTTTTCACGCATGCTTCACGACAGCTACACTTTGGTTTCACAAACTTTTTGCAGGAGTCGTCTCAGTCTTTAAAGCTGTGGATCCGGGGTGGTATATGCCATCACTGTGGTACAGATGTGTTGCTCTAAATCTCTGGGACAGTTCTGATCCCCATGGTTTTGTAGTGTGTAATTTGATACAGCATGGCAGACATGTGGTTGCAAAACCCTTTCCAGGCTGTACATGGCAGTGATTTTCCTTCACTGGCTTGTTATTCAGATAAGTGATCTACAAAAGACAAGCAAAGTAATTCTATTAATGACAATTTGCCAGTATTTTTACATTGCATCACATACATTGTTATGGAAAACAAAAAAATTTAAAATTCTGTCTGCACTTTGTCATTACAGATTTTGGAATTTGTGTTTTAGTGATTGTTATTGTTGAATTTACACCTGAACATGAATTCATTTACTGACATGCCACACACTATGTGAACAACGTGATTTGGAATCCTGACATATTGACTGCATTGATGAGGAGAGCAAAAAAAATAACAAAAACTTTTCAAAATGTTAACGTCACCCTCTAGCCATACATTTCTCAAGATCTGTTCAAGATAAATTGACTGGTTCTTGTATTTTATTTTTTTCTTTAATGTTTTATGTTATGGAAGGCAGACCTTTCTGATTCATGAGTGGAAATTTATATATTTACTAGATCACTGGTCATAAGTGGAAAATCAATGCATACTTTGATCAAGTTGAGAATTTGATAAAAAACATTTATAAGTACACCCTGGTACATTAATATTACCTTGTACACTTTTGAGAAAACCTAATGAAATGTATTAAATACAAAAAAATATTACTGTGAATACAAATAACATACTGAGAGGATTCAATACTTACAGACAGTTTATGAGGAGAGTCATTCTTTTCCAATTACCAATAACAAAACATTTGGCATAACAGCCTCCGTCAAGAACTTTCACTGAAAAAAATTTGAAAAAAGAAAATCTGTCAATTACTCTTTTGCACCCATTGGTTGCAAACTTAAACTGAGACATTAGCACTTAGGGACACTGCAAATGCAATGTTGGCAATAGGAACATCTGTCAGATTGAGACGCTACAACCTGATGAAGACAACGCGTATACAAAATCACGGTCAGGAGCAGCTGCTGGTTTTGCATGGGTATTTGGGTCGGACGGTAAAACCAAATTTTGCCATCCGATCCAAATACTCAAGCTAAACCTCGAGCCACTACTATACTGCAGCTAAGTCAGCGGTCAGGAGTGACCGTGACAAAATCTGGGACTGTAACCGATCGTGTCAGAACATTCAGGGAGACAAAACCACTTTGATAAAGGCGTCCTTCTGCAGATCTGGTGACCATCGCGTCGTGGTGCGATTTTGTCAAACTTTCATCGATAAGCCCACTGCTGATACTTTAGTTTTGTTGGTCATGATATTTTCCATATATTTTTCACGAAATTACTCCATTTGTTTAAAGATTAGCCAGGTACAACGTTCATTTTCATTTTTTCGATGTAAAGTATTCACAGAAGGTAATTTTGAAACATTTACTGCTACTCAAAAAGCGAAATCGCCTGTAAAACACGCTTTTCAGTGTAGTTTCCGCATTTCTCGGTCGCTTCTTTTTTGCTTATCCCTCAAGGTGTAATACGGACACCCCTCTTTTCACATGGTATATGACCAGCGCTGACGACAGAAACATCACTCAGTGCAGTGTAAAAGTTACGATCACGATTTTATGCGAACAGCACAGCATGCATGACCACTCAGCTGCGGTTTGTCTGTTTCCGGGGCGACATAACGCAAAAAAAACCCTAAGACCAGGGAGTGAAGTTGACCCAACATATAACCTTCGGAAACAATCTTCACGCGACATACCTATTAGAAACAACTATCTGAAGGTTCAAATCAAATCTTCAACAAATGTTCCCGGTGCGAAGCATTATTTAACCTTCTGAAGGTAACCTTTGTCAAACCTTTCAGAAAACTATGGTTGTCGAAAGGTTCATTGTAAACATTTGACTAAGGTTCTAAGGCCGAAGCTGTATTTAACCTTGTGAAAGTAACCTTTGTCTAACCTTTCGGAAAACTAAGGTTGTCGAAAGGTTCATTGTGAACATTTGACGAAGGTTCTAAGGCTGAAGTTGTATTTAACCTTCGAAAATAACCTCATTCAAACTTTGGGCATTAACCTTTGTACAAGATTGCAATACAACCTTGGACTTGGATTTTTTTTGAATCAAGGCTTAGCTTCAGCATGAACGCCAGCACAACCTTGGAGGGAATTGACCTTCAACAAAGGTGGTGCACAATCGCGTGTGTACATGGACATAGGAAAAAGTTCGAATCACCCTAGCCCTCTCGATTGTTGAATAAAACCACGGTCCATGAGTTCTCGAAAACTGTAGTTTAGCATTCCAAAGTCTGTCACCCTGTTTTTTTTCAAAGTTTGGAGAAGGGCGGCATTTCCATCTGAATGATTGAACGACGTAAAACGCAAAATTCTATCGCATATCTTCCGGCAATATGTACAGTACCGTCAGTAGAAATACTGTATACGCTGCAGTGCTGAGTTACGTAAGCTTATAAGCTTATAGTCTTATACTCCACAAAATGGCTACAGGCGGCGTGAACTTTCTGAAAGGATTTCCTAAACGTCCTTCTGGTACCTTAGACACTCACATGTGATATCCTGAAAAGTATTCTCTGCAGTAATTCCAGTTTCTGTCAACATTCCAACGACATCGATAGCGCGAGATCGGAGACGTTCTAATGTCACGTCCACGCACTCCCCATAGCGCATGCTCTGGGATTCTCTGAAGGGCGTCTCTGAAGAGCGCGCGCGTGTTCCGACAGAGAAGAACGCAAATTGCAGGGTCTCTGCCAGATTACACTGCCAGGGCGAAACATGCGAAATGCAGAAAAATGTTTATTCTGCAATGCCAATATGACGCTTACGAAGTAAGTCTGAATAAGTTTTAAATTATACAACAGAATGAATCCATTGTACATTGGTACATTGATACGTTTATGAAAGAATTAGTACAGGATACGTTATGTTAGAGTTTGGGTTGGGGTGGGGAATATTCGTTCGGTGGTCGCAGCATAGCAATTTCACTGCAGAGAGAGAGAGAGAGAGAGATTGTTAATTTATATCGGAAATCTTTTTCATAGTCGTGACTTTTGATGGAAGAAAACTAAAAACAAAATTAAATTGAACCGATTGAACGTGTATCCGTAAAGTTCGCACAAAAGTTAAAAGTCTAGGCCTGCTGGTATCGCATAAACTGCTTAGTGTCACTTTCCGACAAGCGTTTAATCTCTCCGCACAGTATAATGCATAATTCTGCGCTGCACGTAAAACAATTGGAAGTCACCCGTATTGACAAAATTAAAATATACAACACTTCTTTTTCAGAATTCCTACACAGCTTCAATGAACTGTTATTAGATTTCTACATAATACTTAGCCCCTAAACTTGTAATAATAATAATAATAATAATAATATAGCTGCAAAGCAGCAATGACCGGGTTTCGAGACATCTCGGTGCACTGGGGCTACAGAGGAATAGATATGCAAAAATATGAAAGGCTTATAGTAGTAAAACTGTGAAAAAAAGGTCAAAGGTCATTGAGGTCACATGACATTTTGTATAAAAAATTGTATTGCTAAGTTATCCCTATATACCAAAAATCAGACCTCTAGCTCTATTTCCTGGCTCAGAATTAGATAAGCGCATAATTAATGAGGTACAGGATGTGATGTCATAAGGTCTCCCATCATGCCAAATATGAAAGGTGTAGCCCTTCTGGTTACTTAGTTATGGCCATATACGTATATTTAAGGTGAAAGGTCATCGAGGTCACATGATATTTTGTCAAAAAAATTGTATTGCTTAGTTATCCCTATATACCAAAAATCAGACCTCTAGCTCTATTGGCTGGCTCAGAATTAGATATGCGCATAATTAATGAGGTACAGGATGTGGTGTCATAAGGTGTCCCATCATACCAAATATGAACGGTGTAGCCCTTCTGGTTACTTAGTTATGGCCATATACGTATATTTAAGGTCAAAGGTCATCGAGGTCACATGACATTTTGTCAAAAAAATTGTATTGCTAAGTTATCCCTATATACCAAAAATCAGACCTCTAGCTCTATTGGCTGGCTCAGAATTAGATATGCGCATAATTAATGAGGTACAGGATGTGGTGTCATAAGGTCTCCCATCATACCAAATATGAAGGGTGTAGCACTTGGGGTTACTTAGTTATGGCCATATATGTATATTTGAGGTCAAAGGTCATCGAGGTCACATGACATTTTGTCAAAAAAATTGTATTGCTAAGTTATCCCTATATACCAAAAATCAAACCGCTAGCACTATTACCTGGCTCAGAATTAGATATGCCATAATAAATGAGTTGAAGGAAGATGCCAAGGTCAATGGTCAAGTGGAATCCCTAAAATTTGGGAGTGCAATTTGGTCCCCAACTGGCCATTGTACAATACACGCTGGCTGTCTTGGACTTTAACATAGGCCAGAATAAGCCATAGCCTTAGCTGCATAGGTATAGGGGAGGTCAAAGGTCATAGAAAAATCAGAAAAATAATACTTTAAAAATCTTCTTCTCAAAATTGGCCAGACCTATGACTTTGATATTTGGCATGAAGGAGCAAGGCTACAAGGTCTAAAAAGTGACTTGAGCAGAATTTTGATTTATCATTTTTTATGCAAATGAAGTCAATTTTAAAGTTTATTTTCAAAATAGTAAAAAGGTCGTGTGACCCCTGATTATGGTCATGTGATCAAAATTTACTTTCGCAGACTTCTTCCTATATGCCAAATTTGAAGACTCTAGGTCCAGCGGTTTTTGCTCCAGAGTTCAAACGTGCGACAGAGAAGAAGAAGAATAAATATAGCTGCAAGCAGCGATGACCGGGTTTCGACACAAGTGGCAGCATTAGAGCAAAAATAACTAGATTATGCGCATAATTAATGAGGTACAATATGTGGTGTCATATGGCCTCCCATCATACCAAATATGACGGTGTAGCACTTGTGGTTACTTAGTTATGGACATATACTCATATTTAAGGTCAAAGGTCATCGAGGTCACATGACATTTTGTCAAAAAAATGTATTGCTAAATTATCCCTATATACCAAAAATAAGACTCTAGCTCTATTGGCTGGCTCAGAATTAGATATGCGCATAATTAATGAGGTACAGGATGTGGTGTCATAAGGTCTCCCATCATACCAAATATGAAGGCTGTAGCCCTTGTGGTTACTTAGCTATGGACATATACGTATATTCAAGGTCAAAGGTCATCGAGGTCACGTGACATTTTGTCAAAAAAATTGTATTGCTAAGTTATCCCTATATACCAAAAATCAGACCTCTAGCTCTATTGGCTGGCTCAGAATTAGATATGCGCATAATTGATGAGGTACAGGATGTGGTGTCATAAGGTCTCCAATCATACCTAATATGAAGGCTGTAGCACTTGTGGTTACTTAGCTATGAACATATACGTATATTCAAGGTCAAAGGTCATGGAGGTCACATGACATTTTGTCAAAAAATTGTATTGCTAAGTTATCCCTATATACCAAAAATCAGACCTCTAGCTCTATTTGCTGGCTCAGAATTAGATATGCGCATAATTAATGAGGTACAGGATGTGGTGTCACAAGGTCTCCCATCATACCAAATATGAAGGGTGTAGCACTTGTGGTTACTAGTTATGGACATATACTCATATTTAAGGTCAAAGGTCATCGAGGTCACATGACATTTTGTCAAAAAAATTGTATTGCTAAGTTATCCCTATATACCAAAAATCAGACCTCTAGCTCTATTGGCTGGCTCAGAATTAGATATGCGCATAATTAATGAGGTACAGGATGTGGTGTCATAAGGTCTCCCATCATACCAAATATGAAGGCTGTAGCACTTGTGGTTACTGAGTTATGGACATATACTCATATTTAAGGTCAAAGGTCATTGAGGTCACATGACATTTTGTCAAAAAATTGTATTGCTAAGTTATCCGTATATACCAAAATCAGACCTCTAGCTCTGTTAGCTGCCTCACAATTAGATATGCGCATAATAAATGACTGGAGGAAGATGCAAAGGTCAAAGGTCAAGTGAATTCCCAAAAATACGGAGTGCAATTTGGTCCCCTACTTGCCATTGTCCAATAGACGCTGGCTGTCTTGGACTTTAAAGCGCAGTGGTCGTCGCGCTGCGCCGCGTGCGTGATTTTTTTTGTTGATAAACATAAATTTTTGTAAACATAATAAGTCTTCTCAACTTCAATAGGAGTGAGATGGGAGCAGTCCCCAACTTTGTTAAGGCCTTTGTAAGACTCAACATCATGCAATAGTAAAATATTAAGATCGGAAACGAACTTCAGTGGTGTATTTCTATCTATAAACTCGTGTAGAGCTACGAACATTGGGACACTACACACAGCACATTATGTCGCTGAGTTTACTGCACTCAGACACAGTGAACAAAAAGCTTTGATCGCGCGCGATCACGCTGGTTGTACACAAGGCTATGTACGTACAGTACAGTGAAAATGCATAACTAAAATGATCAACATTGCCTATATATGTAGACCAGCAACAAGCACAATGCCTAACACAAAAATTACACTCAAGACCATGATCGGCAAGCCAAAGCAGGACACGGGAGATGTTGTTGGGAGACGGTCACCTCGTTGACGTAAACGGATATAGAAAATCCAGTCCCACACGTACCGGCCCGCGACGACTTGGCCCACAACCAACTATTGATCACCATGTCTTACTTCTCCTAGTATTACGTGGTAAGAAATAGTAAAATGACAGGAAACAATAGACAAAACGAGCGGGTTTTCGTGGCATTTGGCAGGAAAATTGCACGGCTATACACCGTGCATAGACGTATCGAGAGATCCTATGCCCCGATCCTGTGCACGGTCATGGCAGTGATCCAACCGCTAGCTGGTGTAGGCCTACCGGTGCTGGGCAAACTTCGTTGTTGTACCTCCTGATTACCGGGTAGGTCTGAATCCTCTTTCAAGTGAGATAACCCCCACATAACAAGAAGACCTATGAAAGGTCCTTCGCTTGACTTGATACCTGTACTCGGAATTCTCGTTTGCACCCCCAAACGGGATAAACTTTGTAGTTGAGTTGGATTCTCCACAGCAGAGTGTAGCGCGCCATATACCCGGTTTGACACGGACGTTCATACAGAGCACGGAACGGAACAGATGCAGAGATGCTTCTTGCTGCAGCGGGCATTGCTCTGCGAGCTGTAGATTTCTGTAGTTTGGGTTGTTGTCTTTGTACTCCTGTCGGGCCTCTTGAAATGAAAGCTCTCGTCCTTGCTAGCGATGTCGAAAACTAGAGCCCGGTCGTTGATAGTCTGTTGGCGTATACATGCGTACATGCGTACGTCTAGCTCTATGGCTCGAGCGATAACAGTAGCCGAGCCCCATTCAACTGATTCAAGAAAATCATGAGCAAATGTGATCTCAATCCAGCGTGCAATTATTGTTCAATATTCAGCAGATATTTAACTTAGATTAATTGACCTTTTATTGCGTGTTACATTTGGTTAGTTGGTATGCTCTGTATGCTTGTGACAGATCAGCCGCCATTTTTACAAGCGGCAATATCGCAAACATTACAATCAACCCGTAACATGTGCGGCGTTCTTGGATTTGTTTACAACAGAGGGGGACCCCCTCAGGAGGATGCGCAGCGCGACGACCACTGCGCTTTAATAACTACATAGGCCAGAAAAAGCCATTGCCATAGCTTAGCTGCATAGGTATAGGGGAGGTCAAAGGTCATAGAAATTCAGAAAAATAATACTTTAAAAATCTTCTTCTCAAAATTGGCAAGACCTGTGACCTTGATATTTGGCATAAAGGAGCAAGGCTATATGGTCTAAAAAGTGATCTGAGCAGAATTTTGATTTATCACATGTTATGCAAATGAGCTCAATTTTAAAGTTTATTATCAAAATGGCCGAAAGGTCACGTGACCTTTTGTTATGGTCATGTGACCAAAAATTTACTTTTGCTGAGTTGTACCTGTGTACCAAATATGAAGTCTCTAGGAGCAACGGTATTCGCGTGGTAGTTGCAGAAGCGCGACAGAAGAAGAAGAAGAAGAAGAAGAAGAAGAAATATAGCTGCAAGCAGCGATGACCGGGTTTCGACACAAATGGCAGCATTAGAGCAAAAGAAAAATTAGATCTGCACCTACCTAATGAATAATTGGCACATTTGTTAAAATGGTACTAAAACTCATCCTTTCAACCTGGTAGTTTTGCATAAAACTTCTATCAAATATTTATGCCAGCGTACCAATGTCAGACCTCTAGCTCTATTGGCTGTATCAGAATTAGATATGCACATAATTAATGAGGTACAGGATGTGGTGTCATAAGGTCTCCCATCATACCAAATATGAAGGGTGTAGCACTTGTGGTTACTGAGTTATGGACCATATATGTATATTCAAGGTCAAAGGTCATCGAGGTCACGTGACATTTTGTCAAAAAAATTGTATTGCTAAGTTATCCCTATATACCAAAAATCAGACCTCTAGCTCTATTGGCTGGCTCAGAATTAGATATGCGCATAATTAATGAGGTACAGGATGTGGTGTCATAAGGTCTCCCATCATACCAAATATGAAGGGTGTAGCACTTGTGGTTACTGAGTTATGGACAAATACGTATATTCAAGGTCAAAGGTCATCGAGGTCACATGACATTTTGTCAAAAAAATTGTAATGCTAAGTTATCCCTATATACCAAAAATCAGACCTCTAGCTCTATTGGCTGGCTCAGAATTAGATATGCGCATAATTAATGAGGTACAGGATGTGGTGTCATAAGGTCTCCCATCATACCAAATATGAAGGGTGTAGCACTTGTGGTTACTGAGTTATGGGCATATACGTATATTCAAGGTCAAAGGTCATCGAGGTCACGTGACATTTCGTCAAAAAAATTGCATTGCTAAGTTATCCCCTATAACCAAAAATCAGACCTCTAGCTCTATTGGCTGGCTCAGAATTAGATATGCGCATAATTAATGAGGTACAGGATGTGGTGTCATAAGGTCTCCCATCATACCAAATATGAAGGGTGTAGTACTTTTGGCTATTTAGTTATGGCCATATATCTATATTTGAGGTCAAAGGTCATCGAGGTCACATGAGATTTTGTCAAAAAAATTGTATTGCTAAGTTATCCCTATATACCAAAAATCAGACCTCTAGCTCTATTTGCTGGCTCAGAATTAGATATGCGCATAATAAATTAGGTACAGGATGTGGTGTCATTAGGTCTCCCATCATACCAAATATGAAGGGTGTAGCCCTTGTGGTTACTTAGTTATGGCCATATATGTATATTTGAGGTCAAAGGTCATCCAGGTCACATGACATTTTGTCAAAAAAATTGTATTGCTAAGTTATCCCTATATACCAAAAATCAGACCTCTAGCTCTATTACCTGGCTCAGAATTAGATATGCGCATAATAAATGAGTTGCAAGAAGATGCCAAGGTCAAAGGTCAAATGGAATCCCCAAAATTGTGGAGTGTAATTTTTTCCCCCACTTGCCATTGTCCAATACACGCTGGCTGTGTTGGATTTTAACATAGGCCAGAATGAACCATTGCCATAGCTTAGCTGCATAGGTATAGGGAGGTCAAAGGTCACTGAAAAATCAGAAAAATAATATTTTAAAAATCTTCTTCTCAAAATTGGCAAGACCTGTGACCTTGATATTTGGCATGAAGGAGCAAGGCTATATGGTCTAAAAAGTGACTAAAGCAGAATTTTGATTTATCACTTGTTATGCAAATGAGCTGAATTTTAAAGTTTGTTATCAAAATGGCCGAAAGGTCACGTGACCTTTTGTTATGGTCATGTGACCAAAAATTTACTTTCGCTTAGTTGTACCTGTGTACCAAATATGAAGACTCTAGGTGCAACGGTGTTCGCGTGCAGTTGCAAAAGCGCGACAGAAGAAGAAGAAGAAGAAGAAGAAGAAGAATAAATATAGCTGCAAGCAGCGATGACCGGGTTTCGACACACAAGTAGCAGCATTAAGAGCAAAAGAAAAATTAGATTGTGCGCATAATTAATGAAGTACAGGATGCAGTGTCATTAGGTCTCCCATCATACCACATATGAAGTCTGTAGCACTTGTGGTTATCAAGTTGTGGACATATAGGTATATTTAAGGTCAAAGGTCATCGAGGTCACATGACATTTTGTCAAAAAATTTTATTGCTAAGCTATCCCTATATACCAAAAATCTGAGCTCTAGCTCTATTGGCTGGCTCAGAATTGGATATGCGCATAATTAATTAGGTACAGGATGTGGTGTCATTAGGTCTCCCATCATACCAAATATGAAGGGTCTGGCACTTGGGGTTACTTAGTTATGCCCATATATGTATATATAAGGTCAAAGGTCATGAAGGTCACATGACATTTTGTCAATAAAATTGTACTGCTATGTTATCCCTATATACCAAAAATCAGACATCTAGCTCTATTGGCTGGCTCAGAATTAGATATGCGCATAATTAATGAGGTCTGGTCACGTGACATATTTGCAATAGATTTCTATCCCATAGTGTTCCCTGTGTACCAAAATTTGGATCTCTAGCCCTATTGGTTAGCCTAGAATTAGATATGCGCATAATTAATGAGGTCTGGTCATGTGACATATTTGCAATAGATTTCTATCCCATTGTAGTCCCTATGTACCAAAATTGGGATCTCTAGCCCTATTGGTTAGCCTAGAATTAGATATGCGCATAATTAATGAGGTCTGGTCACGTGACATATTTGCAATAGATTTCTATCCCATAGTAGTCCCTGTGTACCAAATTCGGATCTCTAGCCCTATTGGTTAGCCTAGAATTAGATATGCGCATAATTAATGAGGTCAAGGTCACATGACCTGACCCAAAATATTTCGGTGAACATTAACAGCCAATGATCGTCTATGTTGAAAAAGAACCAGACTCCTAGCTCTATTGGCTAGCCTATAATTGGCATTTGAAAATCTATAGGGGAGGTCAAAGGTCACTGAAAAATATGAAAATAATACTTTAAAAATCTTCTTCTCAAAATCAGCAATACCTGTTACCTTGATATTTGGCATGAAGGAGCAAGGCTATAAGGTCTAAAAAGTGACTGGAGCAGAATTTTGATTTACCACCTTTTATGCAAATGAAGTCAATTTTAAAGTTTATTTTCAAATGGCCGCCAGGTCATGTGACCTATTGTTATGGTCATGTGACCAAAAAATTACTTTTGCTGAGTTGTACCTGTGTACCAAATATGAAGTCTCTAGGTGCAACGGTGTTTGCGTGGTAGTTGCAAAAGCGCGACAGAAGAAGAAGAAGAAGAATAATAATAATAATAATAATAAAAAACAGAACGATTACAATAGGGTTTCGCACCAATGGTGTCGAAACCCTAATAATAAAAAACAGAACGATTACAAGAGGGTTTCGCACCCATGGTGTCGAAACCCTAATAATAAAAAACAGAACGATTACAAGAGGGTTTCGCACCCATGGTGTCGAAACCCTAATTAATATAAGTATTATATAGAAATAATAACGCGAATAATAATAGGTTCAATTTCCATGAAAATTTTACCATAAGAGTACTTTGGATTGAAAAGACCAAATATGATATCGATTTCACTGCCCCATGTTTCCATGGTAACCATTTTAGGGGTTGAAAATTTCAGTTTTTCTAATATCCCATGAAAAGTTACTTTGATTGATATTAAATTACCTAATGGGGGAGTTCGGGTCAGAGAACACAAAAACAAGACTTATTTAATGTTTCGAGTTGCCATGGTAACTATTTGGGATTGAAAATGTTACGTTTTCCCTAATTCCTATTAAAGAACTATTGATTGATGTAAAAAATTGATAATAAGGGTTTTTCTTGTTAGCACACCAAAAAAATCACACTCATTTTAATGTGAGATGTTTCCATGGTAACATTCAGGAGTAAAAATTACCAGTTTTTCAAAGATTCCACCTAAAATCCAGTAACAACAGAATATGTTATATCAAAGGGATATTTTGGGTTAGAAAGACCAAATATTCAGTGTAAAAATCCAGTAATCAACAGAAATATTATACCAAAGGTTATTTTGGGTTAGAAAGACAAAACATGATATCCATTTTTACTGCCCTGTGTTTACATAGTAACCTATTTGCATTTTAAAATTTCAAAGTTTTTCCAAATTCCATTAAAAGTAATCCCAGTTACTATGCAAATGCTCTCCTAAGTGTATTTATCACAGCATGAACTCCATGTTCATTTTTGTTTCATGTTGCCATGGTAACCATTAAGTAACCACAGTTTTTTTTATTTAAAACCATGCATATTTTAGATCACGGGTATCTGTTTTCGTTAACCAGACAAGAAAAGGATACTTTACGAGATTCTGCCCATGAAGTGAATTTTCTGGTCTTTTGATGTGTATACTTGCACACCTTTAATACCCAAGGAAACAGGTATAATGGACGACAGTGGGACTCAAAAGTTCTGTGACCTATTAACAACCCGTTTCACTCTCAGAGTTGTATGCAAATTTATTTTGATGCCGTATGTTGTGGGTTCGAATCCGATTTAAAACTATCCGTATTTAAAAGTAGCCATGACAACCTGACAACAACATGGCCTTTTCAGCACTGAGACATACTGTAGCAGGGCTAAAAATTGGCCATGGCCCTTCTGCCGAGAGGAGGCATAATTTCTGTGTCATTGTGATTGATACATTATTATCAAAATGCAACGAGAATGCGTTTTTATTGGCCATCGTTTCCTGTGCCTGTCATTCAAGTACGTCAGTTCAGATATTGAAACTTTGTTGCAAAGTTCCACCGCACGGCCCGTCATCTTCGTAATTTCCAGAACAAAGTCACATTATGAGCCCAGCTGGGTTTGACTGCATTAATCTACCTTGTCCCAAAGTGACGGACGGATCTTACAACCTTTCAGCATGGTGAAAAACGCATTTATTGATTCGCCAAAGGCCTGTGGATTCGCTTATTTTTGCACAAGTGCTACATGGACATACGAAAAAGTTCGACTCACCCTTGCCCTCTCGATTGTTGAATACAACCACGGTCCATCATGATGAGAGTTCTCGAATCAAAAACTGTAGCCGTGCTCGAATACAATGTCTTCTCATTAAATTACGTCATTCTTGATATATTACAATTGTTAGCATTCCAAATCTGTCAGGAGAAGGGCAGCATTTCCATCTGAATGATTGAACGACGTGAAACGCAAATTCCATCGCATATTATTCGGCAATATGTACACTGTACAGTAGAAATACTGTATACGCTCCAGGTACGTATAACTATAAGCTTATATACTCCACAAAATGGCCACAGGCGGCGTGAACTTTCTGAAAGGATTTCCTAAACGTCCTACTTGTTACCTTAGAGACTCACATGTGATGTCCTGAAAATTATTCTCTGCAGTAATTCCAGTTTCTGTCAACATGCAAAGCTGAATGACATGATTATAACACGGGACGTAGTGTGCAGACGACACATTCACGCGCACGTTCACTCAATTGCGCATGCTCATATTGGCAGGCTACACGCACCAAATTCACGCACCACTGGCAAAAGAGTGCGCATGCGTAAAGTTATATTTGTAGCACAGATCTCGTGGAAACTCATGCCTTTGCTCTATTTCCATCCCAAAACTTCCTTGATTGCTTATAGTTAATGCACATGAACAAAATAAAACAAACAACGTCAGTATACGGAGAGGGTTTATTTTTTTCGCCACAACTACAAATGCCACGCTGAAGATACGTCTACAAGGCCAATTACACTGGCATAGACTGTCCACAGTCGCTGTGCCTTGTTTTCTACACACGCCCACGACTGCCACGATGGGCCTGCATTCGAAGGCTATGCTGTGCAGCTCAGCAGTTGTGACTCGAGCACGCGCTGCCAGACACAGCGACTGTCAGTTTTTGCAAGTATATGAATATTCATAAGGGTAGTGATGTCAAAAGGAACACCTAACTGGGCGGAGAGAATATACGTACGACAATTAGAAGTCACCCCTATTGACAAAATTAAAATAAACAACACCTCTTTTTCAGAATTCCCACAGCTTCAATGAACTGTTATTAGATTTCTATATAATACTTATAGCCCCTAAACTTGTAATAATAATAATAATAATAATAATAATAATAATAATAAGTAATAATAATAATAATTAATATAAGTATTATATAGAAATAATAACGCGAATAATAATAGGTTCAATTTCCGTGAAATTTTCACCATAAGGGTATTTTGGGTCGAAAAGACCAAATATGATATCGATTTCACTGCCCCGTGTTTCCATGGTAACCATTTTAGGGGTTGAAAAATTCAGTTTTTCTAATATCCCATGAAAAGTTACTTTGATTGATATGAAAATTACCTAGTGGGGGAGTTTGGGTCAGAAAACACAAAAACCAGACTTATCTTAATGTTTCGAGTTGCCATGGTAACTATTTTGGGATTGAAAATGTTACTTTTTCCCTAATTCCTATTAAAGAACGATTGATTGATGTAAAAATTTGATCATAAGGGTTTGTCTGGTTAGCACACCAAAAATATCACACTCATTGTAATGTCAGATGTTTCCATGGCAACCATTCAGGAGTAAAAATTACCAGTTTTTTAAAGATTTCACCTAAAATCCAGTAATCAATAGAATGTGTAATATCAAAGGGATATATTGGGTTAGAAAGACCAAATATCCAGTGTAAAAATCCAGTAATCAACAGAAATATTATACCAAAGGGTTATTTTGGGTTAGAAAGACAAAATATGATATCCATTTTTACTGCCCTGTGTTTCCATAGTAACCTATTTGCATTTTAAAATTTCATTTTTTTCCAAAATCCATTAAAAGTAATCCTAGTTACTATGCAAATGCTCTCCTAAGAGTATTTATCACAGCATGAACTCCATGTTAATTTTTGTTTTATGTTGCCTTGGTAAAAAATTTTGGTAACCACAATTTTTTTATTTAAAACCATAGACCCTCGAGAGGGTCTATGCTAAAACATAATTCTCTGTTTTTTATTTATTTTATGGATGTCTAAGTAACAACTTAGAAATTTGTTCTATAATAAAAATAATTGTAATTTCTTTGCCTTCATTCTTGGATGAATAGTAAACATAATGTATATTGGGGCCATTCTGGTCAAAATTATGTTTTCCGTTAATTTTAGTGTGTTAGAATTAATTTTATATAGACCAGAAATAATTTTTGAAGTATTTTTAATTTTGTTTCATGCAGTCATCCCAAATAAGTGTTATATAGTACAGTACTAACTCATTATGCATCGAATTATGTTTATGCCTTCAAATTAATTTTATGTGCTAAAATTAATTCTACTAGTATCTCAAATTAATTAATTTTAATTTATAATATTAATAATTAATTAATAATTATTTTTTTCGTTAACCAGAGAAGAAAAGGCTATTTTACAAGATTCTGCCTATGAAGTGAATTTTCTAGTCTTTTGATGTGTATACTTGCACACCTTTAATACCCAAGGAAACAGGTATAATAGACGACAGTGGGACTCAAAAGTTTTGTGACCTATTAACAACCCGTTTAATCCTCAGGGTTGTATGCAAATTTTAAAAGTCGCCATGACGACCTGACAACAACATGGCCTTTCCAGCACTAAGACATAGTGTAGCAGGGCTAAAAATAGGCCATGTCCCTTCTGTCGGGAGGAGGCATAATTTCTGTGTCATTGTGATTGATACATTATTATCAAAATGCGACGAGAATGCGTTTTTATTGGCCATCACGGCCATCATGGCATTCACGGCCATCATGGCACGTTCAGATTGACGACTTTGCGTCGGCCCATGTCCGGACCTGGGCCGGGGCCGACGTAAAAAACCAATGTGGACACGCTGAGTCGGCCCTGGGCCGACTCAGTTTGGTCCCGGTTAGAAGGGGGGTTCAGGGCCGACTCAGGGCCGACGCAAAATTTGGTCTGACGCAAATCGCCAGTGGGGACACGTTACGTCGGCCCTGGTCCCAGTTGACCAGGCCTCCGCCATGGATCAAAGTTGAACTAGTCACCCTATTCGCACAAAACAAACGACGTTTGAAACTAAAGTTTACACCTATCGAAAGTTTTCAATCCAGTCTTTACATTTTAATATCATCCCATGTACGCAGAACTTCCCACCAACCTTTGTTCCGCAAACGAGACCATGTCATTCGATTCCACAGTGCACGTAATAGACTAGAGAGGCATGTCAAAAATGCCGCGCACTGGTTATTTTTCCACCGCAGTCTTAAATATACCATATGCTCATCCAATAAATAGTGACGATCTCTCCGATGATTAAAAGGTTGAGTGGTAGTCATATTTGCCCTTCTTGTGCGTAAAAACACAGGAAAATCATGAACAGTAGAAACAGCGTGCCATATTCAAATGCGCCATTTTGAACTTTGACAGGTCAGAGGTCACAAAGGAAGGTAAAGTTACGTCGGCCCTAATTCTGGTACCAGTAGGTGTGGACACGGACCAAATTTAATTCCAAAAGGACAATTATTTTGCGTCAGCCCAAATTTCAGTTGGGTTGTCTGTCATTCAAGTATGCCAGTTCAGATATTGAAACTTTGTTGCAAAGTTCCACCGCACGGCCGGTTGTCTTCGTAATTTCCAGAACAAAGTCATATTATGGCAAATTTCTGTGCCCAGCTGGGTTTGACTGCATTTATCTAGCTCGTCCCAAAGTGACGGACGCATCTTTCAACCTTTCAGCTTGGTGAAAAACGCATTTATTGATTCGCCAAAGGCCTGTGGATTCGCATATTTTTGCACAAGTGCTACATGGACATAGGAAAAGTTCGACTCACCCTAGCCCTCTCGATTGTTGAATACAACCACGGTCCATGATGAGAGTTCTCGAATCAAAAACTGTAGTGTAGCCGTGCTCGAATACAAATATCTTCTCATTAAATTACGTCATTGTTATACAGAGTTAGCATTCCAAAGTCTGTCACCCTGTTTTTTTCAAAGTTTGGAGAAGGGCGGCATTTCCATCTGAATGATTGAACGACGTGAAACGCAAAATTCTATCGCATATGTTCCGGCAATATGTACAGCACTGTTAGTAGAAATACTGTACACGCTGCTGAGTTACATAAGCTTATAAGCTTATACTCCATAAAATGGCCACAGGCGGCGTGAACTTTCTGAAAGGATTTCCTAAACGTCCTACTTGGTACCTTAGACACTCACATGTGATATCCTGAAAAGTATTCTCTGCAGTAATTCCAGTTTCTGCCAACATTCCATCATTTTTAAAGGTCACAACGACACGATAGCGCGAGATCGGAGACATTCTACTGTCACGCCACGCACTCTCAATTGCGCATGCTCTGGGATTCGCGTCGCGTCTCTGAAGGGCGCGCGCGTGTTCCGACAGAGAAGAACGCGAATCGCAGGGTTTCTGCCAGACTACACTGCCAGGGCGAAACATGCGAAATGCAGAAAAAATGTTTATTCTGCAATGCCAATATGATGCTCACGAAGTAAGTCTGAATAAGTTTTAAATTATACATCAGAATGAATCCATTGTACATTGGTACGTTTATGAAAGAATTAGTACAGGATACGTGTCTGAGATGTTTTTCAATTTTAGGTCAGTTATTAGAGTTGGGGTTGGGGGTGGGGGTTCTGAGACCTAACTTAAGCAATTAAGTTAGATTTATGAAATGAACTTTTAATATTACCCCTACTGTATGGAAAATATTCGTTCGGTGGTCGCAGCATAGCAATTTCACTGCAGAGAGAGAGAGAGAGATTTTTAATTTATATTGGAAATCTTTTTCATAGTCGTGACTTTTGATGGAAGAAAACTAAAAACAAAATTAAATTGAACCGATTGAACGTGTATCCGTAAAGTTCGCACAAAAGTTAAAAGTCTAGGCCTGCTTGTATCGCGTAAACGTCTTGGTGTCACTTTTCCGACAAGCATTTAATTACCCCTTGGCTTAATGATATCCCCCTCTCTCCGTACAGTATGATACATAATTCTGCGCTGCACGTAAAACAATTGGAAGTCACCCCTATTGACAAAATTAAAATATACAACACCTCTTTTTCAGAATTCCCACACAGCTTCAATGAACTGTTATTAGATTTCTATATAATACTTATAGCCCCTAAACTTGTAATAATAATAATAATAATAATAATAATAATAATAATAATAATAATAACAACAACAATAATAATAATAATAATAATAATAATAATAATAATAATAATAATAATTTATTAATTTTATTATTATTATTATTATTATTATTATTATTATTATTATTATTATTATTATTATTGTTATATATGTCGACTTTTCTAAAACCATATAATTACATGAGGTTAAGCTATGTTTCTTAATTATTGTGAATATGTTTACACATGCATACATGTGAACACATACTGGTAATTTGGAGGTCCTCTGCAGTTTGTAGAGGGACTGGTTTCAATGTTTTCCGAAGCGCCTACTATCGTATTGCTGCCGTCTTGACAAGTCTTGTATCTCCTGTGTAACAGACATCGTAACTGCACTTTTGTAATCATAATCTATCGTCAAGGTGGCAGTATTGGCTGTTTTGGTAAAAATTATACATGATGTAAACACTGCAGTGTTGGTGCTTGAATACTTATGGTTTCTTCAAACTCAAATGGAATATTCGTTATGTAATGTTATAAACATTTCAAAGCACCAAAAAAGTCACCTTTTTCCTGTTAAGTACTAACACGTAATTTAACATCTGCGAATATAATTTATGTACATATTTTGATATCATGCATAAGATTAAAGTCGTTTTCAAAAACTTAGTTGTACACGGCACAATTTATTATCCAGTTCATAGTATTGTTGTTGTTTTCTTTTCAACGTTAGTGGAATTAATGAGTTTAGGAGAATAATTTTACTCAGTTCAGGGAACAACTTGAGAGCAACAGAACAAACACCAAAATGGATTTAAGATGGAAGGGCTCCTAGCAAATAACTTAAGGTAGAATGTGCCTCCTGGACGGACATTCGGACTCTCAAATTTTACAATTCTTTTCTGATCTACCATTTGTACATGTGTTGGCTCATTTGAAAGGTTTTGGAGAAAGAAAAAACTTTTACCGTCTTATAGTCTTTCGAAAATAGAAATGTTTTATTTTTCTGCAGAGTTAACACGGGGATAGCAGAAAAAATATCGGTAAATGTCAGATATTGTTTCTCTAGTACCAAACTTTGCAATATGACCCCTGATTGTAATTCTTGATTTGGTAAGAATATCGTTGAAAAATTAAGTAAAATTTTATCAAGAGTTTAAATCTTTCACTTTCGGGGCGCATACCACCTTTAAGAGAGTAAATGGCTTATTTTGGGTGGACTTTTACAGATTTACAGATTTTACAGATTTTCAGATAGACTAGGGGGATCACTTTAGCAGTGTCTTTTTTTCAAGACATTTTGAAGACCTTAACACTCACACGCTGGATTTATTCTATAGACTTTGCACGGATCAACCTCAAGCCTGCAAGCCAAAGGATTTCTCACTCATCAGTCTGTCTGACTCAACTCTGGAGCTTTGTGCCGTCCCAGTTGAGATAAGTAGCCTGTAAACTTTTTACACTTCGTAATTTATCATTAATTTACTGATTAGTTTTGATAAATTTATTTTAAAGAAAATCGCTGACTTCTCACCATTTTTTCCGACGTAACAAAATTTGAGGGCTCGTCCGGGATTTGAACATTTCGTGTTGTTTGACAACATTTTGCCAGCCTTTGCCAAACTAATGTATATTATACACTCATCGAATTTTTCATCACGGCAGAATTAAAGCCAGACGAATTATGGAAGACCTTGATCAGGACACGTTTGATTCACTCAAAAAAAACGACCTAATTGAATTGGCCAATTTAAGAGTTAAAGACCTAAGCGCAATGCACTACTCAGTACAATATTTAAAAACTTTTAGTCAAACAGATTTCACGAATCAGCCCTGAAAGACTTTTCTATCGGCACCATCTTCGTCAATGCCTAGTTATTTTCAGCTGAGAATGGTTGCTATTGGTTATATATGTGACTAAAGTCCCTACCTTAAATTGCGAATATCGAGGTCATATTGCCTGGCGTCGGCAGGAAGCGGGTTTGGGGAGGGTTGGGAACCCTGAAGGTTTCAAAGTAATTCTGCCAGGCACCAACAGCCGCTCTGTTTACGTAGTTTAAGCTCAAACGTAGAACATTTTCTAGTTGGAAAAATCATGACCTGCTTCTATCCATATTGAGTCTTAGGAGGGACCACGCAACAGGGGTGAATTTTGCACAGTCACAGTACATACAGGTACATTTTAGGAACATGAAGGACTATGTAAAAGTTGTGTATGCTACAAGACTGTGCTATGTAAACCTATTACAGGATTGTGCTTTCTAGGCTATACTAGGAATCTGGCACAGCCCTGTTACAGGGAAGTGTACATCCTACAGGTGCAGCCAACGAACAATGCTCTTTTAAAGGGGTCTTTACTACGACAAGATATATTGTGCATGACAAGTAATGTGAATTGACTAATTTTAAGTCATGAGGGTAATTGATTAGCTGTTCATAATTTGCCCTCCCACTGAACATTTTTTCGACTTACCCTCCCGCACCCAGACTTCATTTTTACCCACTCCCCACTTATTTTTGCCTGTTTCCCCTCCCCACTGTCAATTTTGAAGCTCCCCGGCCCTGCCAAGTGGCGAGAAAAACTTGCCGATTTCCCCTGCCCTCGAAAAAATCCCCCACAATATTTCTCATTCCATTTCCCCTGCAGACATGAAGCTACCCTACCCTGAGATGAAAAAACCTAGCTGTCGATTTTCCACTGCCCTGTGAAAAAAAATTTTCCCTGAAAATTAACATTCCCATGCAAACACATACTGCAGTGGCCTTCTACCGGAAACACCATGGCTCAACTTCCCCTGTAGCTTCCCCTCTCTCCTTGTTTTTCGCCAAGCTCTGTCCCCGGGACAATCAACCGATATCTGCCCGGCCCTGCCGACAAAACCCCCTAAAATTTGCTCCCCTGCCACCTAAAAATATGTCCCCTGCCCAAGCAAATTAAAATTTCCCCTGCCCTCAAAAATTGCTCCCAGAATAGCTTTTTCAATGAATGGCTCCGTTGGCTGCACCTGATCCTAGTACTGGGATGTGCCAGCTTCTGTATATTGGTTTATTACAAGGCCTTTGATGATTTTAAAATTGCAGATTTTGTTTCATTGGTCGTTGTTTTGAGGATCTTCGGTAATGAAAACTGAAAATCAGAAATGCACACCAAAAGAAAAGGATAGAGGTTTAATACAAAGCCTTTGACCTGGCTCTAGGTAGCAAGAGGTAAAAATCAAAGTAAAACTTAAGTTGCCCAAATAGTTGAAAAATGCAAGATAAATTGAACAATACAAATTTACCAAACGAAAAGGATTTGTGTACCTATGATATAAAAACAGGCATGGGATCTCTGAAGTTTCATGAGCTCAATGAAAGATCTAGACCAAAATATTTCTATTAACATTACATGACACATAAAAGTATTAGAGTAAACAAAGCAAGACATTATTCTTAGAATGGACAAATAATATGCATTATTCAAGTAACACCATACAATGCTATAGAAAGAACAAACTTAATAAGTTACACAACAACTACAATAAAGTTAGAGAAATCTAAACTTGTGAAGTGTAACTTTGAAATTTTGTGTAATTGTGATATGAATGATTCCAGATTAGTTGTTTTGTTGGACTGTTATGCATCGTGAATTGTGTAGGGGTAATGACATGATCAGATCAAAGTAAGTGAATTTGGTATCATTGACAGCAAAGGTTTGTCAATTCTATGCCTGTGTGTCAAATTTTCCAGTTATTTTGTCTGAAAAGGCATCTTTCACTGTAGTTTTTATGCTCCCTGGAGGTGAATGCCGCAAGATATAATTCGTTATTAATTATGATCAGCCGTTCAGAAATCTGTGGAGAGAAAAAGGGATGTATAATAAAATAATAACTAATTATGTGAAGCTCATCAAACTTCAAAAATTTTATTCAATGAATATTACAAAATGTAAGTATGGTGTAAACATAGCATGTTCATTATGCAAAAGTATGTTAAATACAACTTGGATCAAATCCACTCCACTAAGTTTTGTTTATGGCCTAATTACTAAAAGGCATTAAATGTGTAAATGGGTTCATTATAATATGAGACACTCATGAAATTGAAGCATGAATAAAAGTATAGCTGCTGAAGTTAAGAAGTCCTATCGAATTAAGTTTCAAATATCAGATTCACTTTCGTCATATAGCCGAAGTACAGAATTTCATAAATCTAAGTATAACCAATGTACCCGATTAGTTTAATAAAATATCTTTTGATACACTTCCTTATTAAAAAATTGCTTTACATATGCAAATAATCTATGGATTAAAATATCATAGATTACTGCAACCACACTACATATGATCAACAAATGGCAAGGGACCCATTTTAATTGTTGCACTGAAATTGATACATAGCCTAATTACAGAAATTAATTAAACAAGTAAATGAGCTTGAATCAAGAATCTCACTGTCCGTGAACCGTTTATGAGTTGAACGCTACAAATGAAAATGAAAGCCCAGGAAACGGAGAATGAAGGGCTATACATTTACATTTGTGTACATGTAAAATCCGAATCGGGTGAAGTATAGAACTGGTGAAGTCATATACGATATACGACACCGTTCAGGCCTCCGGCCCATGGCCATGCATGGTGTCCAAAAATATCGATCCGCTACAGAGTTATGGTTTATTCGTGAATGTTCATGACCCCGGGCCGCTATCCGTGACTGTGATGTTTGACAGATGTCACATGAATGTATCACAGTCAAATTCATGTTGCTGACAAATCGCTGTGATCGGCAGATTTTAGATTATAATAACGGTCAGAGCAAAAAGTCTGTCCGGGTTCTCGGAATTCAGTCTGCTTTACTCAGAAAAAGACCACTTGTCTCCATAGTTACAATGCAAATTTCGGCCTTGACGTGTTCAGTATTCCAATCCGCGGTCTTTGAGAGACAGAGGCTATGAATTGAACTTTCTCTCGCTACCCGAGCAATCACAAAAAGTACCGTGTGTGTTGATTTTCCGCATTCGACACCATCGCTCGATCGTGTTTTTACTGTCTTGTACACAGCTATGAAAGGAATTTGTTTTGGCCTACGCGGTTGTTGCTACATGTAGCTGGTTTGCCAATGTGGGATTCACGTTAATTACACGCCCTGTACGGGACAAACTGCCAAAGTATATTGCTTCAATTTCACGATCACTTCACCAATGCGACCATCTAACATTTTATTCATTCGAATCACTGTTTTATAAAGTCCGCTGAGATTTAGCGACTCAAATTCTGCGGGTCACATAACACATGGCAGGAACAAAACATCGAATTACAAACACGATAACAGTCGAACATTGAGCGCGAGCTGGTGAACGCGAAGCGAGCACACAGCTCCTTGTAAAATAATATAAAATGATATCATTTAAAGTGGTAAGCTGGACGAGAGAGAGAGAGAGAGAGAGAGAGAGAGAGAGAGAGAGAGAGAGAGAGATGTGGATGAACTGGTAACTCTATCGTATCTTTCTCACGTTGATTTACATACCACAAAGATGCCACAAAAAAGCCGATCGACTTTTTCCACTGAACACTGACACGTTAACATTCAAACGAAATAACACAAACTCACTTTTATTTTTGGAGCCTGGGGCAATCTATAAAGCGGCATAAAGCAAAATCTGTATTGAGAAAAGCGGTATAGAGATATTTTCGTTCTACGGAAAACATCAACTCGGAAACGGCAACGGTATAAATATCGCATGTGTCAGAAGTTATCGGACCTATCTATGCTTACGTTATTTGTAGTCCTGTGATCAGACGTGACACCTCACACTCTGAAAAAGCCATAAAATAACTTACCTGCTGTATGTATGTTCACAACATATCACTGTACTGCCCTCAAAGAAAGCTACGTAATGCACTGTCATAGTCATATCGATCACGGCTAGCACGTAACCATGCCATGTCAGCGTTGGATCAACTCTCTCCACCTGTTCTGTTCACCAGAACGCTGACTGTATGCGCTTGCGCACTTGATGGTGCACGTGATCTAGGGCTGGGTCGTTTTGTACTATAAGGGTTTTGTACTATAAGGGGTTTTGAATACTGTATAACTTTTTGTCTCTATAGGACATTGCCACCGAGGTAGTAGACAACCCAGGGATTATTCAAAAGTAGCCATGGCATAGGATTACATGTAGAAATGTCAGAAAACATACTTGGAATCTAGTCAGTTTCCTGAAACTTCCACAAATGATTCACTGAAAGATGCTTTATTGAAAAAATACCATCCCATCATGCTTTATTTTTAGAGAACGTGATGGTAGTAGGTTTTCCTTTGAATAGCCGCTGATGCAAAAATGCTGACTTAGCACTTTTTCCACAAGTTTTAATATATCAAATAGGTGGCATCTTTGTTATTGGATCAGTAACTTCATATCTGTTGTCTATATCGGAAATACTACATGTAGTGATTAAATAACAATATTTTTATCCACCATGGTTATTTTTTTCTTTATAACGGTCAAATTTGCAATAATGTCGTGTTTGGTATTTGTTACTCAAAATCATGGGGTAATTTGTGATTTAATGTAAATTATCTCAAAAAGCAGAATGACAACACCAATTTTTTCTAGTCATAATATAATTCTCACCCTTCCAGCTAAAACATATGTGATTTCTTTAGGCAATTACTCTTTTTATGATTTAGGTGTGCTGTCACAAAATAGACATGAACACGCTATTATGAGCAATAAAAGACACATTAGAAAAATTCCTAAAGTTTGTGAAGGTTTTGACCGTTGGTAATTTTGTCTGACATATTCACATTACGGTATTTGTGGTATTTACACTAGATCTGAAATGAAAGTGCTCCTGTGTTATTGTATATGTTGCTGTTGTCTGTAATTTGACACTTTTCTCCAAGGTTATGCCATTAGATTTTAACTTGATTGAAATGCTTATGTTTAACATCACTAGCAATATCCATTGTGTATAGCTTCAATTTAATATCTAAATGTGAAAGATCGGAAAATATGTGAAATACAAATTAGATGTGAAATTGCCGTGCCTAATCTGTTCCATACACAAGACAGTGAAACAAAAAATACACACTACTATACATTAAACGCAAATCACCAATATATGAACGATGTGTGGAGTTGCTTTCCCTTTATTAACTAATTTCTTTCACTTCTACCATAACAGTCCGTCCAGTTAAGGTAGTTATATGTGCAAATCGGCATATATAGGTGATATCACAATGCTAAATGTCTTTCACCACGGTACGTAATCATATCATCAAAATAGCAAAATTCTTAAACTTTTGTTATATTCTTCCTTCATTCCTTCTTGTCCCTAATTGGTAAAAGCATTTAATATGCAAACTACTAAAATGCAGATTTAAAACTGTTACATGAACATATTAGTGTCGTATCATAGAATCGTCAATATACATGTCATTTTGTCGACTTTGGTCATCTATACAGATATATATTCCAAATTAGAAAAGTCTCTTAAATACCTTAGTTACTTATTAGGTTTGTAAAAATGCTAAATGACTTTCACTTATGTTATATCAGAGTATTTTCAATTTATATAGCAAGTTTTGTCAACTTTGGTCAGTCAATCCAGATGTGTATCTGTAATAAAGAAAGTTCATTACATATACAAACAAACAGTAACATTGTCAAAATTCTTAAACAGACAAACAAACAGACAAACACTAATACAGACATACACAGAGAATTTAAAAACATCAAAACCATTCGAATGAACACACAAGCTAAACATCGTAGTCACAGTAAATACTATTTATCCAAGTCCTGTGTGCCCCACTCCACATAATTTAGTGCATCCTCCCTTGCTATGTAAATGAGCACAAATAAGTCAAAATATTACTTCAAAAATTAATTTCTGCTGAACTATGTAACCAACAACCCCACAAAACCTATTCAGATCTATTTCCCATCCTAAAGATTCAGTGTACCTAATTTCATGACATTTGATGAAGGAGTTTAAGAGATATGACCATAACACACAGACAGACAGACAGACAGACAGAGAGACATATTAGAGACACACATACAGACAAACAAACACCACCCTATTACAGACGCCCACTAGGTGGGCTAAGCCGAAAGATAAATGTTCTTTGGTATATACTATTACCTACAACACTCATTGTGTTTTTAGTTTATCTTCTTTTGTGTATTTCTAAAAAATGGAGTTTATGTTTTAGGGCGAAAAATGATTTCGGTAAAACATAGGGGGACGGGGTCGATAAAACTATGGACTGTAATTAAGGGTACTGTGGAAGACAAGTTCAACAAAGCATACATCGAGCTGAATTTAAAGCACCTTTAAATGGTGAATTCTTTGCATGAATTCACTGTCTGGCCAAATACGTAAAGGATTGTCCCTTACGTCAATATGTGTTTTTAAATCCTCTGTTAATGAGTATGTCGTCGACATAAGAAATTATTAGCGTTTATGCTAAGTGTGAAGCCAATGCTGAAATTGACGACTTATTTCTCTTAATTGCTTTGAACAGACTGACCTTTTTTAAAGAACAGGAAATAAAAAGAAATGTGGTGTTTGTCCTCTTCTTGATAGAGTTGATCGATTGAACTTTGTTTTATAAATCATTAACTAGGACTTGAATTCATGGTAGTGCATTAATTTGTATCAGGAATAGTAACCAGCATTTCCGGATGCCAATATAGAAAAAACAAATCAGTTAACAAACTCCTTTCTTTTCTTAAATGCATAAAATAAGTACTTGAATTCATGGTAGTGCATTAATTTGTATTAGGGAACAGTAACCAGCATTTCCGGATGCCAATATAGAAAAAACAAATCAGTTAACAAACTCCTTTCTTTTCTTAAATGCATAAAATAAGTACTTGAATTCATGGTAGTGCATTAATTTGTATCAGGGAATAGTAACCAGCATTTCCGGATGCCAATATAGAAAAAACAAATCAGTTAACAAACTCCTTTCTTTTCTTAATGCATAAAATAAGTACAAGCTTAACTTTCTTAGGTTATTCGTATTTTTTGTTGACATAAGTTGTATAAATTTATCCATAGAAGGGTTGACAAGAAATTGAGCAGGTAAGTATTTTACCCTGATGGAGTCATATAACTTACATTGTAATAAAAAATGAAATTTGTTTTCGATGCATCCATTGTTACAAATACACAATCTATTTTCACGTGGAGTATTCTTTCGTCGACCTTGTTCAATATGAAGTGAGTGGTTAGATAACGAAAAGGATGTTAAAGTGGCTCTAAAATGGGCTTCAAGGTGGTGAGAAGGTATGGTTCTATACACTGTAAAAATAGCGGACGCTAGACGCGTCTTTACGCGTTCAAAATGTACATGTAGGTGTTCAAATTTGAACGGCTAGTGTTCATATTGTTAACACTAGTGTTCATATTATTAACAATGATGTTCTAAACCTGAACACGTAGTGTTAACAACGATCTCCTTCAAGTGTTCAAAAACTCAGCATCACAGAAATTTTACAATACTGTGAAACAATTAACAGTCTTTTGTGTTTTTTACTTTACAATTGCTATATTAAATTTACTATTGCTTCACTGTCCGGCAAACGTACACGGATTTTGGTGTAACGAATTTCACACTAAGTGAAAAATATTTCCGGCCTACAATTGCTGAAAGCATGTTTTTTCTAAAAAAGGAAGTATGCAAAATAATTTTACACGTTTATTACGGGTTGAAAGTTTAAAAATTTGAAAAGAAAATCTGAAACACTGCATAAAAACCCTATAATACTTACTGTATTAACATGGATTATTGCCTGTATTTTAGCTGAAGAGTGCATATACAGATGAATACAGTCAAGAATCCATTTTTTGTATTCAACAAGCCTGTATTCATGTGGATTCATGTGAATTCACGTGTATTATACTATAATACAGGCAACTCATTAATGTGAATTCATCTGAATTATTGGGTTTTCATGCAGTGAAAACCACCATGAACGTTTTAATTTTAACATCGGCGTGCAAGAGGCGTTCTACTTCTAAACACTTGGTGTTCAAGTTTGGTGTCTTTTCCTATCCCATGATGCATCAAAACGGAAGTTGCGACATTTTTCTTGTAAGCGCACCCTGAAGTCGTGATCGTGCGGAAGCAAGACCAGAAAGGGTAAGTTTCCTCTCCAAAATAGTAAAAGGTATTAGATTTTTGAAGCATCTATATTATCGTCCTTTGAAATTAATTATATTGTACCTTGAAATAGCTTTACTACGTGAAGAAACCTTTTTTCTTTCATCAGTGGCTGCTATACCAACAACGAGCTGTGACTACGCAGTGGTACTTTTTGCCATAGACTATCGATCGATCTCACTCGGGTCAAGGGTCATCGCAACACAACTGTAGCGATAACCCTTGACCTGAGCGCGATCGATACGCCTTGCATAGTACCGCTGCGTAATCGCAGCTAACACATGTCTTTTAGTAAACACAATCGCATGTGAAACATCAATTAAACATCGTAGATTACACAATGTATTGTTTCAGCATATGAGAGTTTGGCTTTTTTATTTTAATCAGTTGATGACAAGAAGCAGCAAATATTTTGTAACAGTATTCAAGAGAGGCACTGTATATGAAAATCTCCCCTTTTCCTTAACCTAATCAGCCCCTTGTCTTTCATTTAAAGTTTCATCTCGCCATATTACCTATTGTTGCATTTTTTCAGGATGTAAAAAGTTGGATTTAACTGAAAATTGAAGAGTTGTTATAGAAGCTGGTGGTACAGATAACGAAGAAGATGAGTGTACAGGTAGCTGTCTGGCAACAAGCTTGAGAACCTCAGTTCATCTCTAATATAGATTTAAACTTCCAAGGGTCAGTAACTGAATTTTGATAAATTTCTGTATTTTGTTCTGAATTAATCTAAGCTTTGGTAGCATGCTATGATCAACTAAATGTTGCCGAAGAATAAGCTTTCACAGACGTGTAGTCTCCCTTATTTAAATTAAAGCTGAAAGCGACAGACCATTCAGAGTAAAAATGTCCACTCTGAATTACTGATTTTTCTGAAATTTTCACTCTGAATTTTCTGTCACTTCCTGCTTCAATTTTTCATCCCCCTTGCATCTGATGAAGGAGACTTCACGTCTTTGAAAGCTTATGCCCCTCTAACATTTAGTTGATCATAGCCTGCTACAAAACCGTAGATTATTTTGTATTGTAGCTCAACACGTCTCTTGTACTTAGCAACTGGTTTTTAGCTTTGCTGTCAGCTAAATATGTGGATATGTAGCATTGTCCTAAAATTTGTACATCCAAAGGTTTTTATCACAACTGGAAGTTGTAATATAGAGGTGGTTTCAACCGGTGTTTGATGTCGTCCATTTCCGTAAACGACAAAAAGTCAAAAACTGCTGAACAGACTGCGTTGATATTTGGTACCAATACATAGACTGGTTCCAAGGTTCCAATTCGAAAAATGGAGCCAAACAGAGCAGAGGTTATATAGTTTTGGGAAATTTCTAACCCCCCTTTTTAACTAATTGATTTAAGGGGTCTTTCATATATGTAGTTTTGGAATGTACACCAATCCTGCATTGTGGACTGTTTTATGAGTTGTGGAACAGAAATGAGGTTTTGATGAATGCTAGAAATATGCAGGATGGCTGATTCAAAGTATAATAGATTTCTATGCTCTTTTGGGTATCAAAAGCAATAAAAAAAACATATTTCATAGTTTAGATTCTCACTTTTGAGATGACCCTAGGCATTTGTTATGTAAAAATCCTTGAGTCAATATGCAGACTTTGACATTCCTGAGATTAAGTATCAACGACCTCACATGTTACAGTCTTTCACTACCATGGTATGGCCCAAACCCATTGTTATCAATGGTGAGTGTGGACCTGTCTACAGGAAATTGGGGTGAACAGGTTAGACAATGCCGTTACAAGTTGTAGGTTAGTTATCAAGGTAGCACCAGCATAGAGTCCAAAGCATGTCCATGTGTTCTCACAGGAAATTACAGGGAAAAAAATTATTTGAGAAGTTTCTCTCCTTTAAATAGAAGTATATTACAATTTAAACCTGTCATGGATGGATTGCTCTCAAATGATCTGAAACACCGTTATTGCCCATTAGCAACAAATCTATAGCAAGATTATGTAAAGTTCATGAACTTACACAAGGTATTAGACAAAAGATGACCATGACTTTGCTACTTTTCAACATTTATTTCATTCAGATTTCCTCAGCTTAGTGTATAATTTTGTAATCTTAATTACTGTCAACTTAGCTTTACTAACTTATTCTAACCTCATTATTCTTACACTACTGTTATACCTTATAACCACAAAATTTCAAGAGATGCATATATGATTGTCACTTAACAAACAATTTACAAATATGTCTTCTGCTTTTTTCTCCATATACATATACATGTCCCTTTTCTCATAAAAATGGACTTAAAATCGCAATGTGAAAAATAGTCTTTCAGCTGTATGTTGCTCATTGACTTCGTGGTCTGTCTAATTAGTCCCAACGGACACCGTCCGGGGGGACTTATAGGTTTGGTCATGTCCGTGTGTGCGTGCCTGCGTCCGTGTGTGCATCTGTCCGTCTGTTCACGCAGATATCTCAGACATGCCCTGGTCAATTTCTTTCAAACTTTGCACAAGGATAGTACCCTACCCCATACAGATGCACGTCGATTTGGCCATGTTAGAGGACTTTTTAGTTTACACCACCATAGACTACCATGTATAAGTCAGCTGTCTATAGAATCCCATGTATAAGGCCAAGTAAAATAAAAATTTAGTTTCTCATCATATTGATATTGCAAAAAGGATTCAGTGACACAGTTTTTAGTCCCCATGGATGAAGTCCAGGGCCTTATAGATAGGGTCATGTCCCTCCGTTCACGCAGATGTATCAAATATTTTGACAAAATATCCCGTGACCTCGGTGACCTTTGACCTCAAATATACATATTTGTCCATAACTCAGTAACCACAAGTGCTACACCCTTCATATATGGTATGATGGGACACCTTATGACGCCACATATTGTACCTCATTAATTATGTGCATATCTAATTTTGAGCGAGCCAATAGAGCTAGGTCTGATTTTTGGTATATAGGGATGACTTAGCAATTCAATTTGTTTGACAAAATGTCACATGACCTCAGTGACATTTGACCTGAAATATACATATTTGTCCATAACTCAGTAACCACAAGTGCTACACCCTTCATATATGGTATGATGGGACACCGCATGACGCCACATATTGTACCTCATTAATTATGAGTAGTTTCACAATGTGCCAGTTGTGATCAAGTGCCATGGCGCTATTTTTCTTCAAAACAGCCTGTACGAATCCTTTAATATTTGGATTACAGGTCCCAAGGGATTACCCTAATCAGATATGTTCAAATTATGATGAAATATGCAAATTTATATTTTTAAGGCTAATTTTGCTATTTTTTGGCAAAAATTTCTTCTCTTTTACTGACGTCTTCAATATTTGGTAAACATGTCCCTAAAAATGACCTTAGTCAAATTTGTGCTAGTTGTGATGAAATATTCAAATTTTTATATTTCATGGCAATTTTTGTCATTTTTTGTCAAACAATCTTTAAAAGATCTTTTTCAAAACTGCTAATCAAACAGCTTTGATATTTAGGACATAGATCTCTACTGATAGTCTTTTTCAGATTGTTCAAATTATGCATAAATTTGCAACTTTGTATTTTTAGGACATTAAAGACATTTCAGATATTTTTAAGACATTATGGATTACCAGAATGTGATATATTCAAGTTATGATGAAATGTACATCTTTTTCATTTTAATCGTGATTTTTACAATTTTTGGTAAAAAAAATTGTATAAAAATTAATAGCAGGGTACACCAGAATTTGGAAGGTCTTTACGAATATGTTTTAAATTTCTGAGAAGTATATTTTTGAAATGTCACCCATTTATTTCAGGGTTTATTTAAAGATATTACAAACAAACAAACCTTTTTGTTTATGAAGGACTTTGTTGGACAAGGAAATAGGTTTTACCCTGCCAAGGACCCACTTTCCCCACTTTCTGCATGTTGTGCCTTACTGTGACACTTTGGCAACTTGACATGTTGTGTTTACTTTAGTGTGGACAACTATATACCATGTGAATCAGAGAAGCCTTGACTAACTTCTTTTTTCTTCAAAATTTACAATTGTCTATACAAGAGGAAATGTCTTTAAGAAACCATCTTACAAAAATGGAGTATGCATTTCATACATATGCGTCTTTTCAACACAATAAGTATGCCAAATTGTGAGCTTTTTAGATGATTTTTTATACATTTTAAACAAGTATGAACATAAAACGTAATCCACAATATGGTGATTTTTATTGCTTATGTTTTTGATAGGAAGGTGTTAACACTGTTGGTTTTTTCCTCTGACAAACTTTACATACAAAGTTGCAATGTTTGTTTGCCCATTTTACAGTAAATTATTGTATTTTACTCTAGAAATGTTCCGGGTATTTTTAGAATAAAATAATTTTACTGGATATCAATGGTCTGTAATGTTATTTCAAGGCTTGAACACCCCGTGAACGCCCAAAATTAAAGGTGTTCAACAAGCGCGCATCATGTGTTCTAGCCTTTAACACGCTTATCGTTGAACGGCGTCCATGCGTTCAAAAAGTGTTACAGCCCTTTGAACGCGTAAAAGCGTTCAATTTTTTGAACACATTTCCTGTGCAACGTGTGTTCAGATATGGAACACAATGTGTTCAATATAATGTCTCATGAACACGTTGCGTTCAAAATCTGCACACGTGTGTTCAAAATTATACGTTGGTTGAACACGTAGTGTTAAATTTCTGAACGTCTAGAGGTGTTCAAAAAGTGTTACAAAAAGGCGTTTAATTGGTGTTCTATCCTTGAACACTTAACTTTACATATCAGTAGAGCAGTTTTAAAAGTCTAAAAGATTGTAGCCTGCTGTATGTACTAATTTCCACGTTCCAATGTTGTAGGTCTATATCTAAACATCGCTGTCTAAACTCAGAAAGAAATTTTGTTTCGTTACCAACTCCCTGATTGTACCATGCCTCGGCAAACCCATATTGAAACAGTAGAGATCTCACAGAGTTTGCTTAACACTCAGTTTCTTTCAGCCAGTTTACATTGTTCCTGGTACGCATGAAAATATATCTGTTAACATCAGCGTTTGTTAAACGTAGCCAGAACTTAATTATTTTTGGAAGTCTTAACGCTCTCACACTAAATCTTCCCGGTTCTCCTCTCACAGCAATATTAACAACTGAGCCATGTTGACGAAAGAGAAATTTACAAAACTTAAAATGAATTCTTTCTATATCAGGCGCTGAATATACCTCCACGCCTCTGAGCAATATTCAAAATTGGTGATATTTTTGCACCAAAATCTTCAAGCATGTTCTGACTGGAACATCACCTAAAGCTTTGAGTTGAGAGGTTACATAGTATAAAACTTTCGCGGAGGGCTTGATCCGCTAACACTTTTTGTGCCTTGGACCCTATGCCACTACATGAAAATACTATACCAAGATACTTGAAATAAGTAACGACTTTGACTGGCTGGCCCCCATAAAACCATCTTTCATAGTTTCGCAAACGCCCACCTCTTCTAAAAACAACAATATTTGTTTTTTCAAGATTCACAGTGAGTTTACATTTTACAAAATAAGAGTCTAACTCGTTGAGTAATCTCTGCGGTTTGATTCTCGTTTCAGCAGTCAGAGCAATGTCATTCGCAAAGAGGAGATAGAAAATTTGCACCAATCCCATAGAACAGCCACTCAACCAAGTCTTCATAGTAAATTCTTTATGAAGATCATTTAGAAAAAAGGAAAAAATGGGAAAGTATACAACCCTGTCTGACCCCGTGTGGACAATTGCAAAAAAAAACTCTGAAAGCCCTTCCCTTCCGAGAACACATGTTTTCCCCTCGGAGTAAATGGCGTACAACATTTTAAGCATTTTCCCCTCAATTACCGCTTCCCACAACTTAAGGAAGAGGGTTGTTCTATGAACTCGGTCAAACGCCTTCTCGAAATCAACAAAGGTGCAATACAATCTACCATAGCTCACACTTCAATATTTTTCAACAAGTGTCTGTAAAATAAAAATATTGTCTACCGTAGTATACCCTTGACGGAAGCCAGCTTATTCTTCTCTAACTGTACACAATTGTCTCGCCAAAATTGCAACTTGTTATACAAAAGTCTGGTAAACGGATAAAAGTGTTACCCATCTATAATTGTTTGGGCTCTGTTTGTCGCTCTTCTTAAAGATTTGTACAATAATACCTTCAGCCAAAATCGAGGGAAAATTGCTCGAATTGAAAATAGCATTGAAAAGTTCACGTAACATGGGAATAAGTACAGAACTACATGCCTTGAAAAACATTGGCGGGATTCCGTCATCCCAGGTGATTTGTCACTTTTTAAACAATTGATACTTGCTACAATTTCTTCATCAGTAATCGGTTGATCTAAAGTGTCAATGACGGTTTCGTTCACCTCGAAGATCTCTGTATTCGTAAAAATGTCAATAGACTCATGCATATATGTCGGCAGATCTCTAAATTTTTCTTGTTCCTTGCTATCCTGAGGGTTGTAAAGATTCTGAAAGTAGTTAAACCATGCTTCATTATTAATGCATGGTGATGTGTGGATTTTTTGCTTATTTTAAATTAAAAAAAGACCAAAACTTCTTTGAATCCTTTCTCCTTAGTGCTAAATCAATTCTATAAAATCTATCTATCTTAAACTTCGATTTCTTTTCTTTTATTAAATTGCGACACTCTTTTTTCTTTTGTTTGTACTGCTTCAAATCCTCCACATTCCGTTTTTCTTGTACACATTCAAAGACTTGTAAACTGAATTACGAGCGTTCTGGCACTCTTCATCGAAATAAGACTGTACAGTAATTAGGACTGTAATTAAGGGCTACTGTGAAAGACAAGTTCAATAAAACATTAGAAACTACATGAATACATTGAGCTGAATTTACAGCACCTTAAATGGTGAATTCTTTGCATGATTTCACTGTCTGGCCAAATACGCAAGGGACTCTGCCTTTTGTAACATGCAATCTGTTAATGAGTATGTCGTCGACATATGAAATTATCAGAGTTTATGCAAAGTGTGAAGCCAAAGCTTAAATTAAATTGAAGCACCCCGGGTAGACGCAGTAGAAACTTATATGCACTCGACAGTTTGCAGAATGAATGGCGAAACAGGTAAAGTACTTTGAGCGTTGTTGCACTGCTCCTGTACAACTATATCGCAGGTAGAAAGAAACCGTGTCCAGTTTTCATGTTCATCTAGCATCAACAGTCTCCGTTATTATCTCAGCTAACATGTTGAGGGAAGACAAAGCAAAATCTGTAACACAGCGTCTTAATTTGACGATCTAAAAATGCTGCTTTTCCATCAGTCGTGTAAGTTTTGTGGAGCGTTTTAAATCAAAACTGAAAATCAGAAGAAATCTACACTCGGGCAAAGGGTAGAGATTTATTACATGGCCTTTGACCCGACTCGAGGTAGCAAAAGTTTAAAACAAAGATCATGTACAAACCACTGTACTTTTTCAAACACTCTCCTTGAAATGAAGTGCCTTCCAGTTTAATGGCACGAAAATGTCATGATAGTTTTTTTTTATTTAGACACTAATGATACTTACGAAAGATAAATGTTCCTTGGTATATACTATAAGCTACAACACTCATTATATTTTTTAGTTTATCTACATCTTTTGTGTATTCCTAAAAATAGAGCTTGTGTTTTAGGGCAAAAATGATTTCGGTGTAAAACATAGGGGGACGGGGTCGATAAACTATGGACTGTAAGTAAGAGCTACTGTGGAAAACAAGTTCAACAAAACATTAGAAGCTACATGAATATATTGAGCTGAATTTCCAGCACCTTAAATGGTGAACTCTTTGCATGGTTTCACTGTTTGGCCAAGTACGTAAGAGACTGTGCCTTTGTAACATGTCATCTGTAATGAGTATGTCGTAGACATATGACATTATCAGAGTTTTGCAAAGTGTGAAGCCAATGCTATAATTGACGACTTATTTCTCTAAATTGCTTTAAAACATTCTGGACTTTCTTTTTAAATGAAAAGGGTGTAGTGTTTGTCCTTTTTCTTGATAGAGTTGATCAATTGACCTTTGTTTTATCAATCATTAACTAGCATCTGAATTGCATTTGTTTGTATCGTAGCCAAGAAAAATGATCACGTGACACTGGTCAAGCGCTTATTTATTTCGCGTACCAAACACCCACTGAAACAGAAATACACCCCGGGTAGACGCAGTAGAACCTTATATGCACTCGACAGTTTGCAGAATGAATGGCGAAACAGGTAAGTACTTTGAGCGTTGTTGCACTGCTCCTGTACAACTGTATCGCAGGTAGAAAGAAACCGTGTCCAGTTTTCATGTTCATCTAGCATCAACAGTCTCCGTTATTATCTCAGCTAACATGTTGAGGGCCTTTGACCTGACTCGAGGTAGCAAAAGTTTAAAGCAAAGATCATGTACAAACCACAAGTTCACAAAAACATTAGAAGCTACATGAATATATTGAGCTGAATTTCCAGCACCTTAAATGGTGAACTCTTTGCATGGTTTCACTGTTTGACCAAATACGTAATAGACCGTGTTTATTAAACCATCTGTAATGAGTATGTCGTAGACATATGAAATTATCAGCGTTTATGCTAAGTGTGAAGCCAATGCTGAAATTGACGGCTTATTTTTCTTTAAACATACTGGACTTTCTTTTTAAAGAACAGGAAATAATAAGGGTGTGGTGTTTGTCCTTTTCTTGATATAGTTGATCAATTGAACTTTGTATTATCAATGATTAACTAGTACCGCAACTCATGATGGCGCATTTCTTGTATCGTAGCAAAGAAAAATGATCACGTGACACTGTTCATGCGCTTACGTATTTCGCGTACCAAACATCCACTTAAACAGAAATACACCCCTAGGTAGACGCAGTAGTACGATATATGCACTCGACAGTTTGCAAACTGAAGGGGAAAACAGGTAAAGTACTTAGAGTGCTGTTGCATTGCTCCTTTACACCGTTGTCACAGATGTATAGAAACTGTGTCCAGTTTTCATGTTCATCTGGCATGAACAGTCTCGCATTATTATGTCAGTTAACTTGTGAAGGGTAGACAAGCAAAAATCAGGAACGAATTATCGTCTTAATTTCGATATCTAAAAAACTGCAGGTATTGTTTTATTAGTCCTGGAGGTGTTTGTAGAACATTTTAATACTCTTAAAAATCATAAAAATTAACACTGAGAGAAAGTGTAAAGCTTTATTATAAAGCCTTTGATCTGTTCGAGGTAGCAATAAATGACAACAAAAAATATTTATTCGCAGTCGCCACGTCTAATATCGACAGTTGGCATTAAAAAATGTTTTTTTAAAGTGTTACCAAGTGGGAGTGCCTCTTTAATGGTGGCATAAAGTTGCATAAAGATGATCTTTAATCAACTTTATGCAACATAGAGCTGTAACTTCATGCACCTTTATGTTTGTGCATAAAAGAGTTTAATGGCACACCAAATTTAATCACTTTAGACAGGACACAAGAGATGCATAAAGATACTCACTTATGCATAGGGACAAAAATCTGACACTGTATTTATAGATCGTCATGTGTGACATAAATGAACACGTTTAAATTTTGTGTGAGTTGGACTTTATAGGTCCTAATCTTCATTTTTCATAAATAAGGTCCAAGACATGTACCGGGCACGGTGATTGGTCTTTGCGGTCATATAAGGTCCGCTTACAGCTCACTGATTAGCCGGACCCTTCTCTTAGGTCTCGTTATCATGTAGTGATCACCTTATGGCACTGAGATTGGTTCCCCTTTGTCCTTGTGTTATCCTCGTTCTGTAGTGTTCGCCGCCTCGTAATGGAGTGTCCCATGTACTTCCTGGAAACCGTTGTAGTAACCAGTCATTCCTGATGTCAGCACCTGGGTCGGCCACGACGTGAAGACAGATACAACTAGTGCCCATAATCCTCTAAGAAACATTAAGCCATTCAACTTAATGGTTTTATTTTACTCTGCATTTATTTATTTATTTATTTATTTATTTATTTATTTATTTATTTATTTATTTCGAACTCCAACACAGATATGATACAGTTAAAAACCATATACATCCGCACTTACAGGAGGATTTTAGTAAAAAACAATCATGAGATGTTACTGGACAAGAGAGCTAGTTAAAAAAATATTACATGCACAACGAGAAAAAATCAAAAACAAACGCTTTTAGCTTGTTTTCATAACTCGAAACAGAAATATAAAAAACTAGAAGACATTGATAAAAAACTATTATATAGCCTTGGAATATGATTAAAAAGTGAATTGCTAGTAGATTTAACTCTACCATCAGGTTCATGAAATGTCCTTTTCTGTCTAGTTGATCGTCCAGGAATGTGTAAATTAACAATTGGTTTGCAATCAAGAAGGCATTAATTGATTTCTGAAGAAAAACAAGGTCAAAATAAGTGCGCCTTTTAGACAGCATCGGTAAATTAAACATAACACACAGATCATCATATGAATAATCATCAAACCTTACCTTTACAAGATAACACAAATATTAACAAAGTTACGCTGTTCAGCTTCTAGTTTGTCTGAGAACACTTTGTCAATGCTGTTCCAAGCAACTGATGCATACTTGAGTTTAGTTCTAATGAACATTTTGTAAACCACGAGCAATACATCCACCGACAACCTTTTGTCAACCCTTTTAGCATGCCAAGTAGTCTTCAAGCATCAGTGACAATGGAAACAACGTTAGTTGAAAAAGTTTACTTGGTGTCACTCCTAGATCACTGTAACTATAAACTGTCTCCAAATTGTGTACATCAATCTTATAAGCTCTTTCAATTGGCAATCTTTTCAAAGGAAGACGAAGTACTATGTACTTGGCGTAATTAAGGTGAATTTTCCATTTCGCAGACCATGTGGACAAGTAATTGATATCCTCTTGTAACATTGAACAGTCATTCACACTACGTATTATCTTAAACAACTTCAGATCGTCGGCAAAGCCTAAGGAGCCACATTTAAAATTACCAAATATATCATTTAAATAAAGAATGAAACACAGTGGTCCCAGTTGTGATGCCTGCGGAACCCCTAACTTAACTAAAACAGGGTCTGATCTACACCCTTTAACATTAACTACCTTGGATCTATCAGTAAGGTAGCTACTGAACCAGTCAAGGAGGGTGTCTTGTATTCCAAACTTACTAAGTTTGTAAACTAAGTATTTATGATTTACTTTGTCGAATTCTGTGGAAAAATCTGTATATATAACATCCAACTGTCTTGCCTCATTAACAGCAATACGAGCTTCATTAAGCAAGACAGATAAATTAGACTCACATGGTCGCCCAGGCAAATAACCATGCTGTTATTCAGAAAAAAACATCTTTACAGATTATATACATGCATGATATACATCTTGATATCATTTTCTCACACATTTTCGAAACAATTGATAAAAAGGACACTGAGCGATAATTTCTAACGTTAGTTTTATACCCTTCTTGTGTATAGGTAAAACCAAAGCTTTCTTCCACTTTGTCAGGAAAACTCCCTCTGTGATTTAAAGTGTCAAATGCATATTTGTTGTTAAGCGATTCCACCTTTTTATCGTAATAAATAAATAAATAAATAAATAAATAAATAAATCAATCAATCAATCAATCAATCAATCAATCTTTCTTCGCCAAAACAACAAAACATTCATAATGTTAGCTATTCAACTCAAGAAAGATCATGATTCTGGCTGGAGCCACAAAAATAGTTCTTAAGAAACTAGTCGAGCATGTGGCCCCAAAACGAAGTTCTGGCGAAATGCGTTGTATTTGCATCAGGCTGACATTTGAAGTTTAAATACGAAAAAATCAATAAATAAATATAAATCAGACTGGTGAAAGTAAGGTGACAGAACAGAATGAATAAAGAGATCAAGTAGAAAGAAGATATTGCTTCAATTGTACCTTAAATGTGGTTCTTTTATCATTTTTAAATGAGCCAGGTAGCGAATTCCAATGCTTGGTTGCAGCGTATTTGAGACTGCGTTGCTTAATAGAGATATTTACTTTAGGGATGTAGAAATTGCCATTCTTTGCTAGCCGTGCTGGGTAATTGTGGGGCAATCTGTCGAGGTAGAGATATTCTTCATGAACACAGCGATTTTTCCTAAAGTAAAAAATTAGTAGGCAAGTATTTAATTTACATTGCTTGTTGATGTCAAGAATGTTGAGTTTCTGAAAAGGGGGACAGTATGAATACGGAAATCTAAAAGGTGATAAGCCGTACCAACTTTTTTTGTAAATTGAGAATGGATTGGAGACATGCTGAGTATGTGCCCCATATTTCAATGCAGTAGCAAATTCGAGGAAGAATCATTGAGTTGTAAATTAGGATGAGAGGGGCTGGGAACAAAATGACAAATTTGGGAAATAACACCTAAAAGGGGCGCGATTTATTTGCTCACTTTATCAATATGTGTTTTCCACATCATGTGGAGGTCTGTGGAACTCCTAAATAGATGGTTAATAAGACGCATTGAATTGGGGATCCATCAACACTAAACTTTTCCAGTACTAAACAGTATTTACAAATTTCCTAGCTGACTTAATTATCATATAATTTGTCTTATCTGAGTTTATAGTTAATTAACTATTGGCATTGCACCGCTTACAAACCTTCTGAAAATCATATCAATATCATTAATATCTATGACAGAGTTGTTGAGATATTTAAATAAGTTGGTGTCATCAGCAAACAGTGTAAAGTGAAGGTTACTAGTTGGGTTCACAATATCATTTATGTACAACAAGAAAAGAATAGGCCCAAATTGACCTTTGTTTGACTCCGCATTTGATTGGCTTGTACGAGGAGGACTTGTTACCGACGGAGACTGTCTGTTGACGATTTGACAGGTAACTCGTAAACCAAAGAAGTGGTAAACCTCTTATTCTATAGTGTTCAAGCTTTTGAAGAAAAATGCTCTGATTTAAAGTGTCAAACGCCTTGCGAAGATCGATGAAAATACCGAAGGTTATCAGACAATTGTCTAGTTTTTCAGCAATATCAGAGATAAGACCTGCCACAGCAAGTTTTGTGTTGTATTCTTATGAAATCTATATTGACATTTTGAAAGAATATCATGTCTGTCAAGTTTATTGATGAGCTGTTTGTTAACAATTGACTCAAAGATTGCACTGAAAATGGGTAGAATGGAAATGAGGGCTTGCACGCATCTGAGGTGGAACCTTTTTTGTAGACCGGAATCATTTTCGCTATTTTTAATTGGTGAGGGAAAATGCCATGGCTATATGAACAATTCATAATATGAGCAAGTGGATGACTAATAACAGGTGCAGCATGTTAAAAAATTCGTCATGACCTATTGATTTCATCGGGGTCCAGACGTCAAATTTCGCTGATGATTTCTTGCTGACGGAAAGGCTGAAAAAAATACGAGTTTGTATATTGTCCGTGTAAATAGTGGTAAAAATTAACATTCGCACAATTAGCAGCAAGGTTGTGGACCAATATTGGTGAAAAAATTATTGAATTCTTCTGCAATGTAAATACTATTTGAGAGGGCGTTTTGTCGGGATCGTTGCGATTTAAAGTAGTAAGGAATTTTTTTTCTGACTTTTGTTAAGAATTCCTCTGATCACTCCCTAATTTTTGTTTGTGTTCCCTTCGGCATTGGGCACTGAAACTGCAAAATATTTCTTCTTGGCTGACTTCAGGAGTTTTGTAAGGATGTTTCTATATATATTATACTTGGGTTGTTTTTGACTTTCGTGAATAGTTTGTGTTTTGTCCTTATTGATTTCATTAATCTAATTTGATGTGATCGGTATTATTTTGATGTGATCGGTGCACATTTATGCATTTCCTTGCGTAAATTTCGAAACGTTTGGCCCGGTGATGAAATCCTGTACAATGTGAAAAGAAATCTAGTGCGAACCGATTGCATTATTAATTGCAATGTACATGCACCTGAAACCCTTGCACCTGATGCCCGTATAACAAAGACACTGGCGATATTTTGAATATCGACTAATGTTACCGTTAAACCATCAAGAAAATGGGACGTTCAACTGTCAGTGATGTTGTAAATATCAATATTTTGAAGGAGAAATATTGATTCGGTCGATTTTCTGATATTTTGATTCAATTTTGACAAATGTCGATAGCATTTAAGACAAGGAAAATGGGTAAATTGAACAGGCATAAACTTACTGTTTTGAGTCAGTTGGCGATGATGACGTAGAAATAATTATAGTACACAACGGTTTCACAAAAATGGATTGAAATATTGCAATGAGAATATGAATTATTACATCTTGTGTACTCTCTGCTAATAATTTACAATTTTTGCTCTCCCAATCAAAAGCGTCCGACCGCCTGACACTTCAGCTATGGATCCAAGGCCAGCTAGCAGCGAACCAACCGTGATGTATCAACTATTGTGCATCACGAATAACACAATAGGTCTTTTCGCATCTTGGCCAATCAGAGTGCTGATTTGCATGCGCAAACTAGTATAGAATAATTCAGTGCGTGCTGTGCGTTCTAAGAAATTGAAAACGGTCCTTAGTAATGCATAAGTGTTAAATGGTTCACAAACCATATTGGTGAACAGTCGACAGTTTCTATAGTGTTCAGAATGTTTGTGCTCAGAACAAATTTTCTGTAGAAGAGACTTCAGTATACACAAGCGACCATCACAATATCACCTTAAAACTGAATAATAACTAGCCGGCATTCGATTCCGAGCAGACACGCATTGTTTGAGTATTTATTGTTTCTCGGGCGAACTCGGCCTTCTGTCTTTGTCTCTTTAGTTTTGATCGAACTGGGTACCAGGTGTAAAACCCTTTAAACGACTGGTTACCACAACGGTATCCAGGAAGTACATGGTATACTCTTTTACGAGGCAGCGAACACTACAGAACGATGCTAACACACGGACATAATGTAGCCAATCACAATGCCATCAGATGAACAATACATGGTAATTAGACCTAAGAGAAAGGGTACAACCAATCAGTGAGCTGTAAGCGGACCTTATAGGACTACAAAGACCAATATTTTTGGCCGGTATATATGTCTAGGCCATAAATTATTAGTCCTGTTTCCAAATAAACTACCATTTATGTCTTAGACACATGTACATCAGAACGCGTACGGTCTGTACGTTATCAAGTACGACTCGCGCTTCAACCTTAATAAAAATGACCAAAAGATATTCCACACTTTATTGTTAGACAGGCACTGGGTTTAATTACTTGTACACATGCGTCTTACTTTAATACCATGAAACTGTCGAAACAGTGCGAGATTCATACATCCTGGTTGAAACACTGGGATGTCGTTTGCAATGTTACATGCTTACGTCATAGGAAAGCCTGTACTTCATAGCCAATCAGCACTCGAGAAATCTATTGCGACGTCATCGACCTGTAATTTGCATACAGAACAGTTCTCCGGGGTTTTCCCTTCGCTCAAGCGGCGCAATTACACTCAATTTCAAATGACAGACGCACTATTTGGTAAAGATACAGGGGAAATTATTTATTTGACGTAAGAAATAGCCATAACTATTGGTTTTGTTGGTAAATAAGGTGTTACATTGTAGATTTTCCAAAAAGGTCTGGTTCAGTGTCCCTCCTTGCACTTTCTTATGAGTAAGAGTGTCTGTACAAGTTCATAGTACCCAATTTCGCCAGTGGTACGTTGCAGCATGGGCATGACACAACTTTGGCTGGTCCCCGCCTCAGTGACAAGCACAATGAGGCAGGTAATGGGAATCCGCCATTATATGGAATTATGAAATCTAATTGGTTGAACCATGGGGCGATGTCATTGCTGTTCAATTTTACTTGGGTAATGCTAAAATTATCACAGTTTCATGATGCGAACTTGACTAGAATTTAACCAAAGCATTTAATAACCATACTTAAAAGTGTTTGAAATATTGGCAGCTACCAGACTAGACTAAAAAGCACGCAACAAAAAAAGGATGCACTACGTGCGGAAATGCGCAATTAACAACTTCCGGGAGACAAAAACTAGCTCATTTCAAATGGCGGGTTGCCTGTATCAGCATCTTACTACGTGCTGCTTGTCTGGTCACGTGAGACGCAGTGATCAGCGAAGACACATCTCGGAAAATAACGCGTCCCTGTGATGCACGTTAAGTTTTCCAGCTGGCATTCGAAATATGCACAAGCTTTCGAACGGAATATTACGCAGGTCTTCTTTGTACGCTTTATGTTTATGTTTTACCCTGATATAGATTTTTAGTTCTTTTACAAAGGTCTGCTTCGTTTCGAGTCGGTGCATTTAATCTATACTACAAAGGTTACAAAGGCCAGTTTACGCTTCTTATGACTTCTTCTCCTGTTTGAAAGGCCTTAACCCCAAATTCGACATGCTCCATGCCCTAAATTGACTGACAACAATTTCTTAAGACGCAATGATTGAATGCCTAACGCAGTCATCTGCCCTAGGTAAGAACATGGCCTTTACGTTTAGTGCTTCATCCCACTGCTTTCAGTGACGACTTAAACTTAGTGACAATCTTGGCTAAGAGCCAAATTTTCACACTGATTTGGCTGACGCAATTTATTTTTTTATTGACTAGTTAGTGTGATTATGTCGATTTTTTGTTTGGAAAGGTATCAAGGTGATCATAAGCGGGCAAGACAAAGATATATTCTTGTGAGAGCAGCTCATTTCATTGTGTTTTACCAATAAAAGTATATTAGTAACACATTTTGTTAAGAGAGTTATTAAGCAGGATTGTTTTCATACACACTGGCATCTCTTAATCTACATCAAGGAAGGTTTACTCGTAGATATTTTCCCAAAATTCAATAAACACAGTGTTGCGTTGTTCTCGTACTTTCCGAAATCGTTCTATCCTTTATAATTATTCATATTTTATTGTGTCAACATTGATATCCAAATTGCAGGAGTTACTCAAGGTTTGTGAAGAAGTATCTTGTTAGAACTAAAATTTAAACTTAAACCTGAATCAGTTATTCTCCGTATAATTCATTTCAGTTGCAACGAGTGGTGATACTCCATGACTTTCTTAAATGATAAGTAAGTGTTGTTCCCACACCAACAAGCAATATTATTGCAGATACGTGAAGATTTTGAGAAGTCTGCCATTCCACTAGGTATGACTATAGTTTTACATAATTTTAATCGGGGATTATGCATCGTATTTGCAACTTCGGTCATTAACATTTTAACTATTTTTGTTTTGTTTGCGATTGACCTGCCTGCTTTCACTCTCACTCGATTCATTGCTTGGTCTTTTAATAAATTAAACAATGCAGTACGTCAATCAAAGGCGTACTCTAAGTCGAATGACTCGAAGACGTTATCATTTTATTCTTCTTCATACTCAGCATTTAGTTTTGTATAAATACTAATTTCTAACTTTTGTTTTCCAAATTTAAGTGTTTCAAAAACACGTCATAAAACGTCCATGATTTTTTCTACTAATAAACCCAGCAGCCTAATCTCTTTGTCTAAGCACAAACACAAGATACTTGAAAATCAACATCTTGTAATTTATCACCAAATGTTATTTTCGGGTACACTCAAACTTGTACGAAATGTTATTAGGGCTTTGATATCTGTTTTCTTTTTATTTGGTTTCAGACGTTCTATTTTATATCAGTTTCGCACGTTTTCTTTATTTTTACAATTTTGTAGTAATATCAATTGTTAAGAGTTTCTTTTTATGCAATATTCATGCAAATTCTCATTTTCTTCGTTTACATGAGTTTTCTTCTATTTCCTTTGTCCGCGTGTTCTTGTATTTCGTTACTTTTTAGTGACTTTCATACTAATGCTTTATCTTTCATTTCGTTTTCACCCATGTTCTTTTATTTTTTCGGGAGTGTACTTTTGTTTTGTCACTATTTTAGTAGCTTTTATTTTCGAGCTTTTATTTTGTAGCAGTCCCTGTTTCAGTAATTTCATTTTCATGAGTATTATTTTCTTCGATTTGCATGAGTTTTATTTTACTTTATTTGGCGTGTGATTATATATCAACTGGATTTCCCACCATGAAACATTCAATTACAAATGAGATTGTGAGGATTTGTGAACAACGGTTACGAAATACATGGTATAGTAGGGAGACTTCAAAAGTGCAATGCATAATAAATCAAAAAAATCCTAATTTTTTTGATGAAGTTGCTTTCCCACCGGTGTAATATGGTCATTTCTGAGTTTGAAAACAGATATGTTGAAAAGGGGATATTATACAAAGAAGAATTAAGGACATCCGGAGTCAAAGTTTTTAAATACTCGAAGTGTAACCCAAATATGTATTGTGTTATTGTTATCATACTTGTAAAGGTTGCGTCATTTACTTGTTATACATTCCCGTGTATATACCTAATGAACGTATGTGGAACACCACATTAGATATACGCCACGTATATCATTAATGAGGTGTTCCATATACGTTCATGTACGTAAATACATAAGAACTTAATTATATCAACTGTTGTACCTATATGCTGAATGTATTCGGTTCTTATGAATTCAAGGGCATTAGGGAGTTATACAATCGGACCAAGCCAAAACATTTTGATGTAGAATTTGCGTTAGCTCATTCGTTTTTGGCCTTAACAAACTGTTTTACAGTTTGGGGTTAACCATAATAAGGTAGACTGATCATTAAGAAGTTGGCACCAAACAGAAGCTGAGTACCAAGTTTGGATCAAACGATTCGCTCGATCATGTCATGATTGTCAAGTTATGAAACACACCACACTGCTTTATGATAAAACTAACAGTGTTTATTGCAAATTAAAAAGGAAACAACAAAAGCAGTTATGTGATAGATTAGTTACAGAAACAGAGTGTGTTAACGTCCTGAAGGGTATGAAAATGAATAAGTCACCTGGTTATGATGGTTTAATGATGGAATTTTATAAGAAGTGTTGGCCAATCATTGGCAATCTACTTGTAGAACTCTACACTGAATGTTTTCAAGAAGGTTCACTCACAATTTCTCAGAAATGATGTCCGGAGTAATTACTTTACTACATAAAAAGAATGAACCAGAATTATTGAAAAACTGGCGTCCTGTAAGTCTCTTGAATACAGATTATAAGATATTAACTCAACTTTTAGCCAATAGATTAAAATGTGTTTTACCATCTTTGATAGACTGTGATCAGGTTGCTTATATGAAAGAAAGACAAGCTCGGGAAGTACTAAGATTGATTCAAGATATTTATTATTATACTCTGAAATATAATTTACAAGGAGCAGTTTAATATATTGATTTTGAAAAGACTTCTGTCCAGTTCACTGGAATTATATACGTGATGTATTAAAAAATTTTAATTTTGGAGAAAACTTTCAAAAATTGTTCAATGTCCTGTACAATGGTATTTTTAGTAGTGTCAAAAATAATGGATGGCTGACAAATTTTGTACACTTATATAGAGGTGTTCGACAAGGATGTCCTTTAAGCGCACAACTATTCATACTTTGTGTAGAAACACTAGCTTGTAAAATCAGACAAAGCCCTGAATAGAAGGCATCGACAAATGAAAATAAGAAACTACCACTACAAAATTGGCGAGGGTCGCTTAAGCCAGACAAGCGGAGTGCAAGGGGGCAGTTGATGACCTAGAGCTATGGTCAGGCAACTGTCCAAAGTTGGATCCATCCTGCAAGGCCAAATGTCGGAAATTGTAGAATTCTCGAGTAATAGGGGTCAGGATGGATTCCAACGCCCTTGCTTGAGAGCAGAGGAAGAGAGAAAGGTGGAGAATGGGGTTGAGGTGGGATTGATTGCAGGCTGCTTACAGTGAACAATGAGCATTGAACGAATGAAACATGACAAGAACAAAGGCTGACCGAGACTGTGTGCCGTTTACAGAGGAGCTGACAGGCAGAGAGAAAAAAATTGTCTCGAGGGCCATCCTACGTCTGGTAGTGTCTGGAGGCCGGAAGGAAGCAGTGTGGCGAGTCCTCAAAACACTTCTGAGTCAAAAACACAGAGTACTCTTTCCGAAACACACGACACTGCTTTATGACTAAACTAACAGTGTTTATTGCAAATGAAAGGGAACCAGTAGAAATGTACATGTAGATACAAAAAACTTAAAGATTTCACTCAAAAGTGTGTTATATAATAATTATAATCATAATAATAATAATAATAATAATAATAATAATAATAATACTTTTATTTACCCTTTTTTTTTCAAATAAATGTAAATATACAGAACTTTTTTTATATTCATATATAAGTTACAGGGTAAATAGGAAATGGAAAAAATAGCAAAACTGCTAGTCAAAGTCCATTTCCTTAATGAATACAATTATGATTAATCTAATAAACATATATTTGAGGGCGATAGTACATCAATTCTTGTGCATCAGGAAATAATACTCCGTCATGTCTATGGACGCATCTTTTTTATGTATATGTCAACATTATTTTGAGGGATTGTCGGAAGGAGCTAAGAGACGGTTTTGATCTAATATCATGTGGTAGGGTATTCCATAAAGTACTACCCTGTGTAGGATATTGCATGTTTGCCCATAGTTGTGTTGATAGTTGGAACAAAAAGGTTTCCTATCTCTTTATGTCAAGTACTATAGCAGTGTGATGGAATGGAACAGTAATTTGAAAAATGGTGAGCAAGATATCGTTAATGAACTCGTACATAAAAGAACAAACTTGTAATTTTGTGAAGTTTGAAATATCAAGAATGTGTAACTGTCGAAATGAAACGGATAAATGTGCTGTGAAATGACTAATGGTCATTGCTCTAACTGCCATTTATAGGTGAATACATGTCAAATGAGACTGATATGTGGTTCCCCAGACCTCGAGTCCATATGTTATATGAGGTTGAATGAAAGCTTTGTAGATTAATACAAGAATGTGTTTGGGAAGGTACTTTCTTAGTTTGAAAAGAATGCCAACTTTTTTCCTGACTGTAGATTTAACCTGTTCAACATGTTTTGACCATGCCAAATGTCTGTCAATAACAACACCTACAAATGATGTGGCTTCCACTTCTTCAATAATATCACCATTGATATGGAGTGAACCTAGCTGAGTTATTTTTCTCTTATTACTTCTAAAGAAAATATACTTAGTCTTAGCACGATTTACGGTGAGTTTATTAACATTACACCAATCTATAACTTTTTTAGATTGCAAGTCGACATCATGTAGATTTATATTAAAGTAGTTTTCAGGGAATGTGTGTATAATATTTAAGTCATCAGCGAACAAACGAAAATTGAAGAAGTTTGATGCGCTGGCTAAGTCATTGATAAATAGGAAAAACAATTTAGGGCCCAAAACTGACCCCTGTGGTACTCCACATTCAATACTAAGACTTGGTGAAGTGTTATTATTGACAGACACGTATTTGTACCTTTGCTGTAAATAGTTGGTAAACCACTGAAGTGGAATTCCTCGTATACCATTCTATGCTAATTTTGGAAGAAGTATATCGTAAATAATAGTATCAAAGGTTTTGGAGAAGTCGAGAAAAATGCCAAGAGTTACTCTGCTCTCATCCATTGTTTGATTATATAATATATGAGATTAATTAGAGAAAGTTTTGTGCTATATATCTTGCGAAATGCATATTGATGTTCATAAAATACATTGTTTTTTTCAAGAAAATTTATCAAGCAAGCGTTGACTATTTTTTCCAGCACTTTACTTCGTAGAGGCAAAACTGAAATAGGTCGGTATTACTTGGATGTTCGGTGGACCCTTTTTAAAGACCGGTATCACTTTTGCTTTTTTTAGTAAATTAGGGCAAGTACCTGAGAGAAAAGACTGATTAGAAATATAAGAAAGTGGTTTGGCTATCACAGTTGATGCATCAATTAAAAGTCTGGCTGGCATTCCATCATGACCACAAGCTTTTTGGATCAAGTGTGCTAATCATTGCCTTAACCTCTGATTCCGTTGTACGCGTCATTAAAAAGGACATTGAACTGGGTTCTTGAAGAGAATCTGTATAACTGCTACTTGTTTTGGTGATGTTATTGGCTTGATCAGGCCCTATTTTGACAAAATAGTTATACAATGCTTTAATGATATTATTTTCTCCTGAAACAATGTGTTCTACACCATTTGTGGATGTGCACAGACTCTCTGGCAGAGATCTAAATGCATTTTTACTCTGACTTCCAAGTACTTTGTTGACAGTTTCCGTATCGTATTGCTATCATTTTTGTATTCAGTAAAAGTATTACTGTAGTATATCTTTTAGCGTTCCTGAGAACAGCTAACAATGTATTCCTATATTTTTATACTTACTAACAACAGCAGAGGTGCTATAAAACAATAGTATAAAAACTACCACTACAAAATTGGTGAGGGCCCCTTCAGTCATACAAGTGGAGTGCAAAGTGAAGGGAGGAAGCAGTTGATGACCTAGAGCCTTGGTCAGGCAACTGCCCCAAGTTGGACACATCTTGCAAGGCCAATAGTGTGGGAAATAGCAGAATTCCCGAGGAATGGGGTCAGCATGGAATCCAACGCTCAAGCGAGGGAAGAATGACCAAAGTGTCCCTAAAAAGAGGGAATGAGTGGAGATGTAAAGGGTAACAAGTTGTGTGTTGATAGGTGGTTACCATGCAAGGATGGTATCACAATGGTGCAGGCGTGATGGTGCGATATGGCAATGATATACACAGGGAAACTCGAACCCTGTTGATCATGGGTGTTATGATACGAGCCTCGGGGAGTAGTTTCCTTTGGGACAGATCGACTGTATGAGCCCCGAATGAAATTTCGAATAACGAGACATGAGATGATGGAACTTAAACCCAGGGAAGGATAAGCAAGTATCATACGAGCCCCCTTGGGGGAGTAGGATCCTAGGGGACAGGTTGACTGCACGAGCCTGGGTGAGAAACATGTATTGACAAAGGAGTAGGGTGGTAAACATGAAATGATGAAGGCAGGTGCCTAAAGCCTAGGGGATCATGGTAGCATGATACGATCATAGGGGAGTCGGACCCGGGGAACAGTCAATTTTTGAGCCCAGGTAGAGAACTTGCACTGACAAAGACAGGTGACTCGGGAAAGGGGATCAATGTGATGTGATACGAGCAAGGGAGGTCCGACAGGTGGGAACAGAACAGACAACAGAACATACATTGAGTATGACGGGTGACTGTCCAAGGGGAACATTATCATATGATACGAGCCTGGGGTAATCAGACAGGTGGATAAAGGAACAGACAAAATGCACTAGTATAGACAGGTGATTCAAGCCAGGGGATCATGGAAGCATGGTACGAGCCAATCGGGGGGCGAACAGGACAGCCGAAGCATGTATTGGTATGACAAGGTACCCGGGCCAGGGGATCATGGTGACATGATACGAGACTGGTAGCAGTCTGCACACAGCGAACAATGAGAACTAAATGAATGAATCGTGACAACAACAAAGGCTGACTGAGGCTGCGTGCCATGTGCAGAGAAGGAGTTGAGAGGCAGAGAGAAAAATTTGTCGCAAGGGACATGCTACGTCTAGTAGTGTCTGGAGGCCGAAAGGAGCGTGTGACGAGTCCACAATGCAAAAAAAAAATCATTCGTGTCAAAGACACAGATTACACTTGTAACCAGACCAGACCATACAGAGTTACCAGATGGTCCCTTGCAAGACTTGGCAATCGATTTGATTGCACCCCTCCCATCTGGTTATTCGTCACTAGTGCTGGTCGACTACTATAGTCGGTACTACGAAGTTGACATCCTGATATCTTCCACTGTAGAAAAGATCTAGAGGAACACTTTTGTCGGCACTAGTATTCCCTTGATTGTTCTATCTGACAATGGACTCCAATTCAAATCAGAAGAGTACACAAAGTTTTGTAAGCTCAATGGCATCAATGCTTTCAAGACTACTCCAAAGTTGGCACAGGTCAATGGAGATGTTGAGAGCTAGAACTCGTCCTCGTTGAAACATCTCCAAATTGCTCAAACTGAAAAGCAAGACTGGAAGAGAGAGATACGAAAATATCTAACATCATACAGGGCACTAACCTTACAACTGGGCAAATGTTCGGACGTGAATAACTTGACAAATTACCAGACCTGTCGACACCTAATCACGAGGATACTAAGGGAGCCGTCATTATTTACGGCCTTGGGGTCGGAGGAATTTCATCGGAAACTCCGAAATTTCGAGCAACCCCCTCGCCAACCATGATGAATTTGAGTAACCTCGAGCTCCGTCTCTAACTCAGAAATTTTACTGACCCCCCCCCCCCCGTAGAAGAGTTAAATACCAAGGCATGTATTTGCAAAAAATACAGCAATAGTAAAGACCTTTCAAACCTTTTGTACCCTGCTTATCTCATGAAGGTTGAATAAGGTGAAACCGACCAAAATGAAATTCAAAGTGACAACAAAATACAGATATAAAAGCTCACGCTAAAACCAGTATCCAACCATATAATATTGTTTCATTTGGATGGGTATCATGACAGGGTTTTCACTAGGATATCTGACTGGGCAGAATTTGAAAGTGCATGGGGAGAACACACAAGAGGCTGAGGGGAAAGTGTCAGAGGGGGTGTCCCTATCTTGCGTGCAAAAATTTGAGAAATTGATGTGTGCAATGGTGCAGTCTGGTGCAATCTAAGAGGTGTTTTTAATTTGCTTTTTTACGAAGTAAAACTGTCAGAACACCCAAAAGGGAGAGCACGAGAGGGGTGTCCCCCTCTCGCATAGAAAATTTCGAGAAATTGGTGTGTGTAATGGTGCAATCTGAGAGGTGTTTCAATTTATTTTGCACTTGGTAAAGTTGTTTGAAAGTAATATTGAACACTGTATTTTTATGACATTTTTGCATGATCAGTGTGTTTGACTCACTATATTTAGCAACCGAACGATGACAACACATTTTGTAAAAAACAGGTCTCAGTTTGTTAGAAATTGCAGACCAAACAATATACAGGAATGGAAAATCTGTGACCTTCTTCTATCATTTCTCCATGCAGCTGCCACCTTCCAATGAAAAGCCTGAAGTCAATTAAATATGTTTCTGTGATAATAAATGTTGAATTCACAACAGTTCAGTTTTGTCCTAGATGCTGTGAAAAATTTGAGTCTGCAATGGTGCAGTCTGGTGCAATCTGAGAGGTGTTTTCAATTTGCTTTTTACTAGTAAAACTGTTAGAACACCCCAAGAGGGGAGAGCACGAGAGGGGGTGTCCCCCTCGCATCGAAAATTTTGAGAAATTGATGTGTGCAATGGTGCAATTTGAGAGGTGTTTCAATTTATTTTGCACCAAACATTGAGTAACCCCCTTCTTCCTCTCCATATTTTGAGCAACCCCCTTGTAGTTTTCAAATTTTAGTGCTGCCCCTCCCATTCCTCCGACCCCAGGCCGTAAATAATAACGGCTCCCTAAGGTTCGAGACCTTGATGCTGAGTTGAAAGCAAAATCAAAGCTGACTGCTGATTTGAGACGTGTTGCAAAACCATCAGCATTAGTGTAGGAGACGAAGTCCTGATTCAACATGAGAAGAAGAACAAGTTCATGACTAACTTCAATGACACTCCATACACTGTTGTGCACAAAGATGGTAACCAGGTAACCGTTCAATCACCTGAAGGTGTTGATTATAAGCGAACCACATCGCATGTGAAGTTGCTTTCTAGTCCTTAAACTGACAATACGGCAGAATAATGTGTTTAAACACCTATTTACAAACGCTTTGAGTCTAGCATGTCACAAACTCCCTTTAGACCAACTCGCACTAGGAAGCTACCTGCAAAATATGACGACTTAATTGTCATGAAATGACACTAGTACTGTCAAGGGGTAGAATAATCCCCAATAACAGGCATACAGTTGGTAGTCCACCCCAGCCTGTGGGTTAAATTTTTCCCAATATTGTGTTACTTAAATTTTTAGTTCAATGGTTAAATCATTGCTATGTTCAACTTTTGTTAAAATAAAAATGAGAAAAAACACTGTTAATTAATAATAATAATAATAATCATCATCATCATCATCATCATCATCATCATCATAATAATAATAACAATAATAATAATAATAATAATAATAATAATAATAATAATAATAACAAGGCAGTATTGCTGAAGGCAATGAGTACTTTGGCCGTGATAGAGTAATTTTGAGGACAATATATACTACTATTCAAATATGGTCTTGAATTTCCTCCTGTCAATTAGGCATTTGATTAACTGGTTATTAAACGAAGCAATGGCATGACAACGGCAAAATATGTCCAGCAACTTTTGTGGAGTTTGAGGCAGGGGTTCTTTATTTATAGTGGAAATTGCTTAAACTCCTTAAATATTCAAATTACAGCAAATTTCTTTTTTCTCGATGGTAGATGTCTAATATTTAGATGGGCATATTTAGATTTCTACCCTATAGTTATCCCTATATACCCAAAATCGACATCCAGCTCTATTGGCTTGCTCAGAATTAGATATGTGCATAATTAATGAAGTACAATATGTGGTGTCATAAGGTGTCCCATCATACCAAATATGAAGGGTGTAGCACTTGTGGTTACTGAGTTGTGGACAAATATATATATTTGAGGTCAAAGGTCATTGAGGTCACGTGACATTTTGTCAAAATAATTGTATTGCTAAGTTATTCCTATATACCAAAAATAAGACCTCTAGCTCTATTGGCTCGCTCAAAATAAGATATGCGCATAATTAATGAGGTACAATATATGGTGTCATAAGGTGTCCTATCTTACCAAATATGAATGGTGTAGCACTTGTGGTTACTGAGTTGAGGTCAAAGGTCATTGAGGTCACGTGACGTTTTGTCAAACAAATTATATTGCTAAGTTATCCCTATATACCAAAAATCAGACCTCTAGCTCTATTGGCTCGCTTAAAATATGAATGGTGTAGCACTTGTGGTTACTGAGTTGAGGTCAAAGGTCATTGAGGTCACGTGACGTTTTGTCAAACAAATTATATTGCTAAGTTATCCCTATATACCAAAAATCAGACCTCTAGCTCTATTGGCTCGCTCAATACAAGATATGCACATAATTAATGGTACAATATGTGGCGTCATAAGGTGTCCCATCATACCAAATATGAAAGGTTTAGCACTTGTGGTTACTGAGTTATGGACAATAATGTATATTTGAGGTCAAAGGTCACCAAGGTCACATGATATTTTGTCAAAATGTCTGAGATATCTGCGTGAACCGATGGACTTACTGATGGACTCACGGACGGATATGACCCAATCTATAAGTCCCCTGGACTTTATCCGTGGGGACAAAAAACTGTGTCACTGCATCCTTTAGGCAATATGAATACGATGAGAAACTAAATTTTTATTTTTCTTGGCCTTCTACATGGGAGTCTATGGAGGTGTAAACTAAGTCCTCTAACACGGCCAAATTCGATCGCATTGTGAAACAAATCGACGTGCATCTGTATGGGGTTGGGTACTATGTCTGAGATATCTGCGTGAACGGACGGACGGATGGCCGACGGACTGACATGACCAAACCTTAACTCCCCCAGGACTTCGTCCGTGGGCACTAAAAACAACGCCACAGTTATCACAGCTACACTGGAGGTAGGTTCATATCCAGAGCCTTGTACGGTCTGCCGCCGTTGCTTGAAAACAATCTCATAAACCTGGCCATATGGGCAACTGTGTATGTGCAGCTGGATACTTAACTTTCCGGAGAAGGCGAGCTGTCACGTTCAAGCTCAGGATTATTTGTCGATCAAATTTCAGTAAATTTACCTTACCTAGATGAAATTTTGTCTATAGGCTGAAATTTCGCCGAAGTTTGACAAAATTACATCGATTTTTCAGGTTCATATGCGACATTTTTGAGTTTTGAGTGCAGACAGAAATAAGTTTTGAGGCAACATGGCTGCGACCCCATGTTGACCCCTAGCCCTGCGTACGATGCTATGTGCTACAGCTAACACACAGCATCGTATGCAGGGCTAGCGAGAGAGTTGCCGACATCGACGGTTATTTACGAGAAGTGAATAAAAGACTGTCATTTTTGGAAGCGATCGAGTAGCTGAGGTAGGCTGGGATACGACCTGGGCCCAAGAACGCTGAATTTCGGCAGTAATTTGGCTTTTTACGTCAAGTCCCAAAATGGATTTGAAGTCACCGACCCTACTACGTACGGGTCTTTGCAGGGCTGTGGTGAGCGGGGCGATTAGCTGTAGCGGAACACACAGCATCGTACGCAGGGCTAGTTGACCCCAACGTGAAAATGTGTTCGCGATCAAATTTTCATATATTTTTTTCAGAATTTTCGACAAAATCATTGCTTCTTAAATCTTTTGTAAAATATAAAATACTAAAATAAAAATGCGATGTGCCATGTCTCCAGATTTCTAAAATATCGTTCGTTGACCGTTTGACGGAATACTCATTTCGCAAACTTGTGACGCAGTTGAAATTCAATACTGACCGCCAAATAATCTTAATCAGACGAGATCATTCTAGACATCCTCTAAATTATCCAACCATTCGTGTTAGAGTTCAGCTCGCTTAGACTATCATAACATTCGTCGGCCTTCGTTTAGATCGAACCTAATCTCTCCCATTTAGGAAATAAATACACAAGCCACCTTGACAAAACTTCGTGCACCATCCAGGACCAAACGCACTGCAAATCTCTCTTGACGTCATCATCTCCTTACATGGTAATCGGCATACCGTATTTTTTAGCAAAGAAGACACAGAATACGTCGGAGTATTCAGTTTCAAAACGTATTACATTGTGTGATGTTGTCAAAAAGGTAATGTTACTGCAGTGGTATAAATTACAAAACACAAAGTTCAAATCAGTTTATTTTGGACTGGCTTTACCCCACATTTCATATTGTTTCTTATGCCAGATTTGACCACGTGCTTACTGGCGACCCCTTTACATGCAAAAATTTGTGTCAAATGGTGTGTTCTCCTGGAAAAACAAACGTACGATTTCTATATGAAGGAGGCGAAATTTGCCCTCAAAACTCGAAACCACCCCTTTATGGGGTGTACCTAGCTATTTTGAATGAGCTTCTCGAATCTGCAGCTCTATTTCGAAATGATGGTCTGGTTTTCTCAGCTCAAGGATAAGTGTTCTCCATCGCTGTGGGCATTACTATTCTCAACTGGGGGTACAGTTTCCAGTCGTAATGTTTTTCATTGTGTCCGGGATATAAAACCTTTCCTTTTCACTCTTTCACTTTGATAAGAGGTTGTCTGTTGTCCTCTGCGCTAGGTGATTGGGTGCCGTGCGTTGTGGGTTCGAGTCCCGGTTGATACCATCGTATTACTAGTCCACATCTTGTCAGTGATTAAGGTAACTATATACCTTTTAGCCACTTTCAGATTTTTATTTTTTTCAATTGAACACGTCCCCAACCCCAATAAAGTATACATTTTCTGAAAGCCCTGATATAGAGCTATCCGACCAAGCACAGTACACGGTCATTATTTGCATAAGAGTCACGTGACAAGCGTTTTGCTGAACCTTCCAAAAACCGGTTTTTCCCGCCTTATGCGAACACGCTGCAAGATTTCCGGTTGGAATTTCTTCATTGACAAGCCTTGACAATATCCTTCAAAACCGTGTCTGCGATTTTTTCCCGAAGGCTCCATTCAAATTATATGGCGTGATAATTAAAATTCCTTGAAAAGCACCTTCATCTAACACCTTTAAGAGCGCATTAAAAAAAACAAAGGCATATAAAGAAAATCCCAGACACGGTTTTGAAGGATATTGTCAAGGCTTGTCAATGAAGAAATTCCAACCGGAAATCTTGCAGCGTGTTCGCATAAGGCGGGAAAAACCGGGTTTTGGAAGGTTCAGCAAAACGCTTGTCACGTGACTTTTATGCAAATAATGACCGTGTACTGTGCTTGGTCGGATAGCTCTATATCAGAGCTTTCAGAAAATGTATACTTTATTGGGGTTTGGGACGTGTTCAATTGAGAAAAAAATAAAAATCTGAAAGTGTCTAAAAGGTATTTAGCTACCTTAAACATGTTTCAAGTTTAACGTTAAATTCTGGTCTCGAGCCCTCCTGTTCAACCAAACTGAAATAACCCCTCCCACTTTGGCTCGTCCAGTGGGTGTAGCAAGGGTCGTGCCATCGCCTAGGAAACGGAGGGTGCATTAATTGTTGCATTTCGATGCACATTTTGATTATATTCAGAAGATGTTGTGGCAAAAACTCAGATAGAGAAGCATTAATATTCACATCTCACTTATTCAAGACTGGCTGAGAGCAGCACTTCCATTCAGTTAACATCATTACGCCATTTATTATGCCAAGAAAGATGAAGCCAAGACATTTTGCCCTCCCTGGTCTCAGCCAGAAATGGTTATACCTTACAGAGTTTTTTCCCAAGGAATGAAAACAAATGTACTTGGCTGAGGCCCAAGTACAATAATAATAATAATAATAATATAATTAATATAAGTATTATATAGAAATAATAACGCGAATAATAATAGGTTCAATTTCCGTGAAAATTTCACCGTAAGGGTATTTTGGGTCGAAAAGACCAAATATGATATCGATTTCAGTGCCCCATGTTTCCATGGTAACCATTTTAGGGGTTAAAAATTTCAGTTTTCTAATATCCCATGGAAAGTTACTTTGATTGATATGAACATTACCTAGTGGGGGAGTTCGGGCCAGAGAACACAAAACAAGACTTATCTTAATGTTTCGAGTTACAATGGTAGCAATTTTGGGATTGAAAACGTTACTTTTTCCCTTTTTCCTATTAAAGAACTATTGATTGATGAAAAAAAATTGATAATGAGGGTTTTTCTTGTTAGCACACCAAAAAAATCACACTCATTTTAATGTGAGATTTTTCCATGGTAACCATTCAGGAGTAAAAATTACCAGTTATTCAAAGATTCCACCTAAAATCCAGTAACCAACAGAATATGTTATATCAAAGGGATATTTTGGGTTAGAAAGACCAAATATTCAGTGTAAAAATCCAGTAATCAACAGAAATATTATACCAAAGGGTTATTTTGGGTTAGAAAGACAAAATATGATATCCATTTTTACTGCCCTGTGTTTCCATAGTAACCTATTTGCATTTTAAAATTTCAAAGTTTTTCCAAATTCCATTAAAAGTAATCCCAGATACTATGCAAATGCTCTCCTAAGTGTATTTATCACAGCATGAACTCCATGTTCATTTTTGTTTCATGTTGCCGTGGTAACCATTTAGGTAACCACAGTTTTTTTATTTAAAACCATGCATATTTTAGATCAGGGGTATCTTTTTTCGTTAACCAGACAAGAAAAGGCTACTTTAAGAGATTCTGCCCATGAAGTGAATTCTCTAGTCTTTTGATGTGTATACTTGCACACCTTTGCTTAACAATAATAATAATAATAATAATAATAATAATAATAATAATAATAATAATAATAATAATAACAAGGCAGTATTGCTGAAGGCAATGAGTACTTGGGCTGAGATAGAGTAATTTTGAGGACAATATATACTACTATTCAAATATGGTCTTGAATTTCCTCCTGTCAATTAGGCATTTGATTAACTGGTTATTAAACGAAGCAATCGCATGACAACGGCAAAATATGTCTAGCAACTTTTGTGGAGTTTGAGGCAGGGTTCTTTATTTATAGTGAAATTGCTTAAACTCCTTAAATATTCAAATTACAGCAAATTTCTTTTGTTCTCGATGGTAGATGTCTAATATTTAGATGGGCATATTTAGATTTCTACCTATAGTTATCCCTATATACCAAAAATCGGACATCTAGCTCTATTGGCTTGCTCAGAATTAGATATGCAAATAATTAATGAGGTACAATATGTGGTGTCATAAGGTGTCCCATCATACCAAATATGAAGGGTGTAGCACTTGTGGTTACTGTGTTGTGGACAAATATATATATTTGAGGTCAAAGGTCATTGAGGTCACATGACATTTTGTCAAAATAATTGTATTGCTAAGTTATTCCTATATACCAAAAATCAGACCTCTAGCTCTATTGGCTCGCTCAAAATTAGATATGCGCATAATTAATGAGGTACAATATGTGGCGTCATAAGGTGTCCTATCATACCAAATATGAAGGATGTAGCACTTGTGGTTACTGAGTTGTGGACAAATATGTATATTTGAGGTCAAAGGTCATTGAGGTCACGTGACGTTTTGTCAAACAAATTATATCGTTAACTTATCCCTATATACCAAAAATCAGACCTCTAGCTCTATTGGCTCGCTCAAAATTAGATATGCGCATAATTAATGAGGTACAATATGTGGCGTCATAAGGTGTCCCATCATACCAAATATGAAAGGTTTAGCACTTGTGGTTACTGAGTTATAGACAATAATGTATATTTGAGGTCAAAGGTCACCAAGGTCACATGATATTTTGTCAAAATGTCTGAGATATCTGCGTGAACCGATGGACTCACTGATGGACTCACGGACGGATATGACCCAATCTATAAGCCCCCTGGACTTTATCCGTGGGGACAAAAAACTGTGTCACTGCATCCTTTAGGCAATATGAATACGATGAGAAACTAAATTTTATTTTTCTTGGCCTTATACATGAAAGTCTATGGAGAACTGCCTTATACATGGGAGTCTATGGAGGTGTAAACTAAAAAGTCCTCTAACACGGCCAAATTCGATCGCATTGTGCAACAAATCGACGTGCATCTGTATGGGGTTGGGTACTATTCTTGTGCAAAGTTTGAAAGAAATTGACAAGGGCATGTCTGAGATATCTGCGTGAACGGACGGACGGACGGACTGACATGACCAAACCTATAACTCCCCCAGGACTTCGTCCGTGGGCACTAAAAACAACGCAACAGTTATTACAGCTACACCGGCGGTAGGTTCATATCCAGAGCCCCGTACGGTCTGCCGCCGTCGCTTGAAAACAATCTCATAAACCTGGCCATATGGGCAACTGTGTATGAGCAGCTGGATGCTTGCTGCGAATCCGTAGCCTCTGCCACTCCTTGACGTGTTCAACTGGGAGTCCACTCCAATGACCAACCTACCCGAGTGGCAGGGCTACGGATTCGCAGCAACTGGATGCTTGACTTTCCGGAGAAGGCGAGCTGTCACGTTCAAGCTCAGGATTATTTGTCGATCAAATTTCAGTAAATTTACCTTACCTAGATGAAATTTTGTCTATATGGTGAAATTTCGCCGAAGTTTGACAAAATTGTATCGATTTTTCAGGTTCATATCCGACATTTTTGAGTTTTGAGTGCAGACAGAAATAAGTTTTGAGGCAACATGGCTGCGACCCTATGTTGACCCCTAGCCCTGCGTACGATGCTATGTGCTACAGCTAACACACAGCATCGTACGCAGGGCTAGCAAGAGAGTTGCCGACATCGACGGTTATTTACGAGAAGTGAATAAGAGACTGTCATTTTTGGAAGCGATCGAGTAGCTGAGGTAGGCTGGGATACGACTTGGGCCCAAGAACGCTGAATTTCGGCAGTAATTTGGCTTTTTACGTCAAGTCCCAAAATGGATTTGAAGTCACCGACCCTACGTACGCGTACGGGTCTTTGCAGGGCTGTGGTGAGCGGGGCGATTAGCTGTAGCGGAACACACAGCATCGTACGCAGAGCTAGTTGACCCCAAGTGAAAATGTGTTCGCGATCAAATCTTCCTATATTTTTTTCAGAAATTTCGACAAATTCATTGCTTCTTACATCTTTTGTAAAATATAAAATATTAAAATAAAAATGCGATGTGCCATGTCTCCTGATTTCTAAAATATCGTTCGTTGACCGTTCGACGGAATACTCATTTCGCAAACTTGTGACGCAGTTGAAATTCAATACTGACCGCCAAATAATCTTAATGAGACGAGATCATTCTAGACATCCTCCAAATTATCCAACCATTCGCGTTAGAGTTCAGCTCGCTTAGAGGATCATAACATTCTTCGGCCTTCGTTTAGATCGACCCTAATCTCTCCCATTTAGGAAATAAATACACAAGCTACCTTGACAAAACTTCGTGCACCATCCAGGACCAAACACACTACAAATCTGTCTTGACGTCATCATCTCCTTACATGGTAATCGGCATACCGTATTTTTTAGCAAAGGAGACACAGAATACGTCGGAGTATTCAGTTTCAAAACGTATTACATTGTGTGATGTTGTCAAAAAAAGGTAATGTTACTGCAGTGGTATAAATTACAAAACACAAAAGTTCAAATCAGTTTATTTTGGACTGGCTTTACCCAACATTTCATATTGTTTCTTATGCCAGATTTGACCACGTGCTTACTGGCGACCCCTTTACATGCAAATTTTGTGTCAAATGGTGTGTTCTCCTGGAAAAACAAACGTACGATTTCTATATGAAGGAGGCGAAATTTGCCCTCAAAACTTGAAACCACCCCTTTGGGGTGTACCTAGCTATTTTGAACGAGCTTCTCGAATCTGCAGCTCTATTTCGAAATGATAGTCTGGTTTTCTCAGCTCAAGGATAAGAGTTCTCCATCGCTGTGGGCATTACTATTCTCAACTGGGGGTACAGTTTCCAGTCGTAATGTTTTTCATTGTGTCCGGGATATAAAACCTTTCCTTTTCACAATTTTACTTCGATTAACACTAGTCCACATCTTGTCAGCGATTAAACATTTTTCAAGTTTAAATGTTACATTCTGGTCTCGAGCCCTCTTGTTCGACCAAACTGAAATTACCCCTCCCACTTTGGCTCGTCCAGTGGGTGTAGCAAGGGTCGTGCCATCGCCTAGGAAACGGAGGGTGCATTAATTGTTGCATTTCGATGCACATTTTGATTATATTCAGAAGATTTTGTGGCAAAAACTCAGATAGAGAAGCATTAATATTCACATCTCACTTATTCAAGACTGGCTGAGAGCAGCACTTCCATTCAGTTAACATCATTACGCCATTTATTATGCCAAGAAAGATGAAGCCAAGACATTTTGCCCTCCCTGGTCTCAGCCAGAATGGTTATACCTTACAGAGTTTTTTCCACGGAATGAAAACAAATGTACTTGGGCTGAGGCCCAAGTACAATAATAATATAATTAATATAATTAATATAAGTATTAATGTTTGGCATCCCCCTTTTGCTATAAACCACTTGGTCACATAATAACTGGTGACCTGTCCATCATTACCAACAGCAAACTCCGGCAACTCTTTCAATATGGCCCAAAATATCAGGAGCCACAAAATATTAATTGGAAATTTAATTTCAAAATTATTATGGATGCCGCTGAAAAATATGCGAGACAGTGGGCTGCAGTTGAGGAAGTTGATGTGGAATGCCTCTCTGACTGGGTGAGCAAAGTCAGAGACAAATTAAAATCACGTATTTCACATCTCCGTTCTCCTACTAAAGGAGTAAATTCTTCCTCAGTATCAGATGACCCATCTGTCAAAGCATGCCTCGATGCTTTACACAACGAATATGTTGTAGTTCCTGCAGGCAAAGCTTCAACAACATTATCTTTGTCTGTAGGAATTATTATATCCAGTGTATAATAGATGAATTAAATCTTCATTCAGATAAGAGTAATACAACCTATACTCTTTCCTCCCTCTCTGATGAAGATATTTTTTCAAACCATTCATCTATGCTCAGTGAATTTGGCATTCCTTTGAAAGAGAAGGACAAAACACTGCCTATGTTGTATTGGATACCTAAACTGCACAAGAACCCTTACAAACATCGGTTTATTGCAGGATCAAGCAAATGCACTACTAAACATCTGTCACAATTATTGACTATAATTTTAACAACCATCAAAAATGGTCTTTTTCGATATTGTGACAAAGTGTATGAAACGAGTGGGTTGAATCAAATGTGGATATTAAAAAATTCCAAGGAATTGTTGCTTGATTTAAAAGTCAAGAAAAACAAGTACAGGTCAATCCGAACATTTGAGTTTTCCACACTATACACCACAATTCCCCACGATAAACTTAAAACAAGGCTGTCATCCCTTGTTAAACAAGCTTTCCTGCATAAAAATGGCAGTACAAGGTACCAATACGTTATCATCAAACATAGGTCAGGTTATTTTAGTAACAACATGGACGCCCTGCACAAATACACAGATTAAGAAATTGTTAACATGCTTAATTTCATAATCGACAACATATTTGTTAAGTTTGGTGGTATGACCTTTCAACAATCTATCGGCATACCAATGGGTACAAATTGTGCACCACGTCTTGCTGGCTTATTTCTCTGTTCATATGAAGCAGAGTTCCTACAATCTCTCTACAAAGCAGGGTCTGAAAAACTTGCAAGGCGTTTTAACAACACGCACAGATATCTCGATGATCTGATTAGTCTAGACAATCCAGACATATCAAATTACTTACATCATATCTACCCTGATGAATTGGAAATCAAAGAAACCACTGAGAGTTAGAACTCAGCTTCATATCTTGATCTGTTCCTACAAGTGGATACTAATGGGCTACACACCAAGCTTCATGACAAAAGGGATGATTTTGATTTTGAAATCATAAATTATCCACACTTATCAAGTAATATTCCATCTGCACCTGCTTATGGTGTGTATGTGTCTCAACTTCTCAGATATTGTAGGGCTTGTGATTCCTACGCTGATTTTCAAATGAGACACAGCTTATTAGTATCAAAACTAGTGAGACAGGGATACACATCCAAAAGACTCGTGAAGACTTTCAAAAAGTTCTACGGTCGATATGATGACATTGTGGCCAAATATGACACCTCGGTCACTCAAATGATTAGCGACAGCATTCCCGGCTTTGACTTATAACAGTGATTCATATACTGTATCACTTCATACAATATTAGACAATTTTGGGACCAATCCTGACTGGTGTAGCATGCTAGCAGGGTACGCTTACCCATTCCGGACACCTGGTACCACCACTAACTATCAGTGGTTCAGGATGGTCCTACTTAATTTGTAAATCTCAAATGTCCCATGGACCTGGTAATGTATTACCTTGAATGAAAATGATTATTGGACCAGTTTAATGTCATATTTAATACCCAAGGAAACAGGTATAATGGACGACAGTAGGACTCAAAAGTTCTGTGACCTATTAAAGGTGTACAGTCACCTGTAATCTAAATATGCCCACATATAGTCAAAGGGGCGTTCCTTTGTATTCAAAATGCCCATGTGAGGGCGCTGTTTTTAAAAAGCGGCCACCCGCTTAAAATCTGTGATTGGTTAGATTTTCTTTTTCCATGGTAACTACGGCAAAATTGGAACAGGTGACAGTATACCTTTAACAACCCGTTTCACTCTCAGAGTTGTATGTAAATTTAAAAGTAGCCATGACAACCTGACAACAACATGGCCTTTTCAGCACTGAGACATACTGTAGCAGGGCTAAAAATTGGCCATGGCCCTTCTGCCGGGAGGAGGCATAATTTCTGTGTCATTGTGATTGATACATTATTATCAAAATGCAACGAGAATGCGTTTTTATTGGCCATTGTTTCCTGTGCCTGTCATTCAAGTACGTCAGTTCAGATATTGAAACTTTGTTGCAAAGTTCCACCGCACGGCCGGTAGTCTTCGTAATTTCCAGAACAAAAGTCAAATTATGTGCCCAGCTGGGTTTGACTGCATTTATCTACCTCGTCCAAAGTGACGGACGGATCTTTCAACCTTTCAGCATGGTGAAAAACGCATTTATTGATTCGCAAAAGGCCTGTGGTTCGCTTATTTTTGCACAAGTGCTACATGGACATAGGAAAAAGTTCGACTCACCCTTGCCCTCTCGATTGTTGAATACAACCACGGTCCATCATGATGAGAGTTCTCGAATCAAAAACTGTTGCCGTGCTCGAATACAATGTCTTCTCATTAAATTACGTCATTCTTGATATACAATTGTTAGCATTTCAAATCTTTCACCCTGTTTTTTTTCAAAGTTTGGAGAAGGGCAGCATTTCCATCTGAATGATTGAACGACGTGAAACGCAAAATTCCATCGCATATTATCCGGCAATATAGTACACTGTACAGTAGAAATACTGTATATGCTCCAGGTACGTATAACTATAAGCTTATACTCCACAAAATGGCCACAGGCGGCGTGAACGCTATGAAATGATTTCCTAAACGTCCTACTTGTTACCTTAGAGACTCACATGTGATGTCCTGAAAAGTATTCTCTGCAGTAATTCCAGTTTCTGTCAACATGCAAAGCTGAATGACACGAGACGTAGTGTGCAGACTACACATTCACGCGCACGTTCACTCAATTGCGCATGCTCATATTGGCAGATTACACTGGCAAAAGAGTGCGCATGAGTAAAGTAATATTTGTAGCACAGATCTCGTGGAAACTCATGCCTTTGCTCTATTTCCATCCCAAAACTTCCTTGAATGCTTACATTTAATGCACTTGATCAAAATAAAACCAACAGCGTCAGCATAGGGAGAGGGTTTATGGTTTCGCCACAACTACAAATGCCACTCTGAAGATACGTTTACAAGGCCAATTACACTGGCATAGACTCTCCACAGTCGCTGTGCCTTGTTTTCTACACGCCCACGACTGCCACGATGGGCCTGCATTCGAAGGCTACGCTGTGCAGTTCAGAAACTGTGAGCAGGCGCTGCCAGACACACCGACTGTCAGTTTTTGCAAGTATATGAATATTCATAAGGGTAGTGATGTCAAAAGGAACACCTAACTGGGCGGAGAGAATATACGTACGACAATTAGAAGTCACCCCTATTGACAAAATTAAAATAAACAACACCTCTTTTTCAGAATTCCCACAGCTTCAATGAACTGTTATTAGATTTCTATATAATACTTATAGCCCCTAAACTTGTAATAATAATAATAATAATAATAATAATAATAATAATAATAATAATAATAACAAGGCAGTATTGCTGAAGGCAATGAGTACTTGGGCCGTGATAGAGTAATTTTGAGGACAATATATACTGCTATTCAATAGACATCAAATCAGGTCCAATAATCGTTATCATTCAAGGTAAACTATGAAATTTACCAGGTCAAGGAACATATAGATGATGACAATTTAAGGCAATGGGGCCATCTTGAACCACGAAATAGTGGTGGTACCAGGTGTCCGGAATGGGTAAACGTACCCTGCCAGCTAGCCGCACCCGTCAAGATTGACCCAAAGCGACAAATTCATTGTTATTTGGTGAATTCACCAAATTACTTTTGTGAGTCAAAATTTGGTATGCTGTCACTCATCATTGAGTAACAGACAGGTCATATTTGGATACAACATCTCCGTATCTACCGTAGAACTTCTTAAATGATTTCACTAATCTACTTTCTGAGAATCCTTGCCTCACTAACTTTTGAGCTAATAGGCTGTGTCTAACTCGAAAGTCTTCATATGAATGGCATGCTCTACTGTATCTGAGGAGTTGTGAAATATACACACCATAAGCTGGAGATGATGGTATATTGCTCGACAAAAAGGGAAAGTTTATGATTTCAAAATTGAAATCGTCTCTCTTGTCATACAGCTTAGTATATAGAGTATTATGTCTAATTTCAAACAACATCTAGGTATGATGCCGAGTCCACACTTTCTTTTATTTCTAAATCATCTGGGTAGATGTGGTGTAGATAATTGGATATACCAGGATTGTTTAAACTGATGAGATCATCAATATATCTGTGGGTGTTGTTAAATCGCTTGGCAATCCTTTTACACCCAGATTTCTGAAGTGATTGCATGAACTCTGCTTCATACGAATATAAAATAAGTCTGCAAGAAGTGGGGCGCAGTTTGTGCCCATGGAATGCCTATGGTGTGCCTGAATGTCATGCCAGCAAACTTGATAAATATGTTGTCAATTAGGAAATGTAGCATTTGAATCACCTCAACATCACTGTATTGAGTTTGGCATCACTGTTGTTGGTGAAATAGCCTAAGTTGCGCATGATGGCAATGTATTCATACCTACGACTACCATTCTTGTAAAAGAAGGCTTTCTTCACGAGAGATGATAGCCTGTCTTTAAGTTTGTTATGTGGGATGGTTGTGTACAACGTTGAAAATCAAATGTGTGGATTGAATTGTACATGTTTTTGTTATTTTGTAAAATATGTAACAATTCTTTGGAGTTCTTTAATATCCACATTTGATTGACCCCACTAGTTTCATAAATTTTGTCACAATACCGTACCAGTATGGTCTTGAATTTCCTCCTGTCAATTAGGCATTTGATTAACTGGTCATTAAACAAAGCAATGGCATGACAACGGCAAATATGTCTAGCAATTTTGTGGAGTTTGAGGCAGGGGTTCTTTATTTATAGTAGAAATTGCTTAAACTCCTTAAATATTCAAATTACAACAAATTTCTTTTGTTCTCGATGGTAGATGTCTAATATTTAGATGGGCACATTTAGATTTCTACCCTATAGTTATCCCTATATACAAAAATCGGACATCCAGCTCTATTGGCTTGCTCAGAATTAGATATGTGCATAATTAATGAGGTACAATATGTGGTGTCATAAGGTGTCCCATCATACCAAATATGAAGGGTGTAGCACTTGTGGTTACTGAGTTGTGGACAAATATATATATTTGAGGTCAAAGGTCATTGAGGTCACGTCACATTTTGTCATAATAATTGTATTGCTAAGTTATTCCTATATACCAAAAATCAGACCTCTAGCTCTATTGGCTCGCTCAAAATTAGATATGCACATAATTAATGAGGTACAATATGTGGTGTCATAAGGTGTCTTATCATACCAAATATGAAGGATGTAGCACTTGTGGTTACTGAGTTGTGGACAAATATATATATTTGAGGTCAAAGGTCATTGAGGTCACGTCACATTTTGTCATAATAATTGTATTGCTAAGTTATTCCTATATACCAAAAATCAGACCTCTAGCTCTATTGGCTCGCTCAAAATAAGATATGCGCATAATTAATGAGGTACAATATATGGTGTCATAAGGTGTCCTATCATACCAAATATGAAGGGTGTAGCACTTGTGGTTACTGAGTTGTGGACAAATATGTATATTTGAGGTCAAAGGTCATTGAGGTCACGTGATGTTTTGTCAAACAAATTATATTGTTAACTTATCCCTATATACCAAAAATCAGACCTCTAGCTCTATTGGCTCGCTCAAAATTAGATATGCGCATAATTAATGGGGTACAATATGTGGCGTCATAAGGTGTCCCATCATACCAAATATGAAAGGTTTAGCACTTGTGGTTTCTGAGTTATGGACAATAATGTATATTTGAGGTCGAAGGTCACCAAGGTCACATGATATTTTGTCAAAATGTCTAAGATATCTGCGTGAACTGATCTCATAAACCTGGCCATATGGACAACTGTGCATGGGCAGCTGGATGCTTGACTTCTCGGAGAAGTTGAGCTGTTAAGCTCAGGATTATTTGTCGATCAAATTTCAGTAAATTTACCTTACCTAGATGAAATTTTGTCTAAAGGCTGAAATTTCGCCGAAGTTTGACAAAATTGCATCGATTTTTCAGGTTCATATCCGACATTTTTGAGTTTTGAGTGCAGACAGAAATAAGTTTTGAGGCAACATGGCTGCGACCCCATGTTGACCCCTAGCCCTGCGTACGATGCTATGTGCTACAGCTAACACACAGCATCGTACGCAGGGCTAGCGAGAGAGTTGCCGACATCGACGGTTATTTACGAGAAGTGAATAAAAGACTGTCATTTTTGGAAGCGATCGAGTAGCTGAGGTAGGCTGGGATACGACCTGGGCCCAAGAATGCTGAATTTCGGCAGTAATTTGGCTTTTTACGTCAAGTCCCAAAATGGATTTGAAGTCACCGACCTACTACGTACGGGTCTTTGCAGGGCTGTGGTGAGCGGGGCGATTAGCTGTAGCGGAACACACAGCATCGTACGCAGGGCTAGTTGACCCCACGTGAAAATGTGTTCGCGATCAAATTTTCCTGTATTTTTTTCAGAATTTTCGACAAAATCATTGCTTCTTAAATCTTTTGTAAAATATAAAATACTAAAATAAAAATGCGATGTGCCATGTCTCCAGATTTCTAAAATATCGTTCGTTGACCGTTCGACGGAATACTCATTTCGCAAACTTGTGACGCAGTTGAAATTCAATACTGACCGCCAAATAATCTTAATCAGACGAGATCATTCTAGACATCCTCTAAATTATCCAACCATTCGCGTTAGAGTTCAGCTCGCTTAGAGTATCATAACATTCTTCGGCCTTCGTTTAGATCGACCCTAATCTCTCCCATTTAGGAAATAAATACACAAGCCACCTTGACAAAACTTCGTGCACCATCCAGGACCAAACGCACTGCAAATCTGTCTTGACGTCATCATCTCCTTACATGGTAATCGGCATACCGTATTTTTTAGCAAAGGAGACACAGAATACGTCGGAGTATTCAGTTTCAAAACGTATTACATTGTGTGATGTTGTCAAAAAAGGTAATGTTACTGCAGTGGTATAAATTACAAAACACAAAAGTTCAAATCAGTTTATTTTGGACTGGCTTTACCCAACATTTCATATTGTTTCTTATGCCAGATTTGACCACGTGCTTACTGGCGACCCCTTTACATGCAAAATTTGTGTAAATGGTGTGTGTTCTCCTGGAAAAACAAACGTACGATTTCTATATGAAGGAGGCGAAATTTGCCCTCAAAACTCGAAACCACCCCTTTATGGGGTGTACCTAGCTATTTTGAATGAGCTTCTCGAATCTGCAGCTCTATTTCGAAATGATGGTCTGGTTTTCTCAGCTCAAGGATAAGTGTTCTCCATCGCTGTGGGCATTACTATTCTCAACTGGGGGTACAGTTTCCAGTCGTAATGTTTTTCATTGTGTCCGGGATATAAAACCTTTCCTTTTCACTCTTTCACTTTGATTAAGACTAGTCCACATCTTGTCAGTGATTAAACATGTTTCAAGTTTAAATGTTAAATTCTGGTCTCGAGCCCTCCTGTTCAACCAAACTGAAATAACCCCTCCCACTTTGGCTCGTCCAGTGGGTGTAGCAAGGGTCGTGCCATCGCCTAGGAAACGGAGGGTGCATTAATTGTTGCATTTCGATGCACATTTTGATTATATTCAGAAGATGTTGTGGCAAAAACTCAGATAGAGAAGCATTAATATTCACATCTCACTTATTCAAGACTGGCTTAGAGCAGCACTTCCATTCAGTTAACATCATTACGCCATTTATTATGCCAAGAAAGATGAAGCCAAGACATTTTGCCCTCCCTGGTCTCAGCCAGAAATGGTTATACCTTACAGAGTTTTTTCCCACGGAATGAAAACAAATGTACTTGGGCTGAGGCCCAAGTACAATAATTTATTTATTTATAAAGCGTCTCTAGCCACTGAGATAAAAAGTGATCAAAGACGCTGTAAAATTACATGACTATTTCAAAAATGTAAAATATGCAAGTAAAATCAGAAAAGTTCACAACTAAAAGAAAAATGTGCAGGTAATCAAAATTTAAAATTCAACAAAAAGAAGTACATAAAATATTAACTAAAGGCTAATTTACAAAGGTGCGTTTAAGGTTCATTTGAAAGAAGAGAGAGTAGGGGAGCATCGCATCGGACCTCATGGAAGATTGTTCCAAAGAACGGGGGCGGCAGCACTGTTGTGTTGAGACACTTGTATGCGTTCTCAACACAGACTTTCGAAAATCCATCTCACATGGAAGAAAAAGAGGGATGTTGTTATGATCTCATATACACCGCCTCCTGTTATTAGCAGAAGTTAGGTGTTCACCTGGGGCTCATGGGTAATTATATTGTAACAATGGCAGATGTCAATGAATAACAGGTTGTGTTGTAAAGTTCATGCATGTATGCAGTTCATATGGTGATTTTGCGGAGAGACATAATCATCTCTCGTACAAACTTTTAAATCTAGGTTACACCAGAGAAAGACTTGTCGCTGCATTTTGGCAGGTATCACAAGCTGGTAGATAAATATGATATCTCACCTTTACAATTGATCGCTGATGGCCCTATAGTTAGTGACCACTACCTATTTGACTTACAGACTGATATATGGCGGGTGCCATATATGGGGCAGGATGCGCTTACTATTTTCGAAACACCTGATATCACTTCTTAATCTGTTGGCCAGAGGTTTATATATCTTTCTTTCGTGAATTTGACTATGTTGTGTGTACTAGTGCTTTACAGTCTGTTCTTTGCTGTTTTTGTATATGTTTATAACGATTGGCTATGTATTATGAATTTTGACCTAGTGTCATCTGATTATGGATGGATATAATTGTGATTATTTTTCTATCTGGTCTGTGTAGATACCCTTCGTGCCTTTGAGCCGATATATCACAACTGTGAATCTACATTTGCAATTATTCAGTATAAAAGGTGGATTATGGTACGACTAAGAAAAATGTACTTGAGCTCCAGAATTTCAAAAAATCGATGGTTGAATGACGTTTATTTCCATCCAATGTCAAGTAAGACATCTTGTGAATGTCTAGTGACTGCGTTTATGTCGAGAATATGTACGCAAACAAACTGCTATTAATTCAAAGAATGCATATTTTTACAAAGCGTGGTCCCAGAATGTCCATTTGACCTCGGTTCTAAATGTTAGTGCACTGGTATGCCCTCAATCATGATCATTCAAATTCAAATTGCGGCCTGAGCAATCGCGACCCCGCTGAACGCAACTGACAGAGTGTACTGACTTAACACTTAAATAACCATTATGTACCTAATATGACATTAAACGGGTCCAATAATCACTTTCATTGAAGGTAATACATTACCAGGTCCATGGGACATTTGAGATTTACAAATTTAAGTAGGACCATCCTGAACCACTGATAGTTAGTGTTACCTAAACTTATGCACATACAATAACATACAGCACCATCAGAGACATGTAATAAACAAGCGAAGAAAGGGTGTTCTCTTTTTGAAATGATTGACGGTCCTGAAAAGAACCGTTTTTAATTTGTGGTCCTGTAAGAGTTATGAATACTGCCACATTCAGAGTCTGCAACATTGTTTGGAAGGCGTTCAAAATTTCCTTTCTTACTTCATTACTTCGGACGTCGAAACTGAATATTTTCTCTCAAATGTTGAGGAATGACATTTGGCATTGTGTCTGGTTTGATCATTGTTTATATCAGTTAACTGGATTGAAATTTCATTGTCGATTACATCGTTACCAATCTCACTGCTACATCAACATTACGTTGTTTATCATTCACACTCATTGTCGACCGTGATGGCCGCGGCTGGCACAGCTGTCCCCGAGGGACTCATCAGCCTCATTACTTTTATTTGCAGACAGAAACGGCATTATGACCGATTTGCTGCAAGCCTGGTTGTAATAATGGTGAATTTGTATGTGTTAAAGATGAAAATGTTCATAAAGGTTTTTCTCCAAAATTACAATCGGCATATGAGGGTACTTATTTGATAATTGATAAGATCACACATGTTGTGGTTCATGTACAACGCTCCCCAAGATGTAAGAGTAAATTATTCATTTTGAGAAGTTAAAGCACTACAAAGAAATTAAATCAAATTCTGGGCTTGATAACATTGATCAAACACCTGTTGATCAAATAAAACAGATTGAACAGGATGGAAAGTCAGACAATGTTCAGAATGATCCTCAAGTTAGGAGAGAGGGGGAGATTTTTGCAAGAATCAAACAGGAAGTAAGGCCAGAAGTTAATTAAAGTTAAGTGGACACTTCAGAGAGAAGTGGTGAAACTAATTCAGATGACGATAATTGTACAAAGATGCAGTGGCAGATAGCACTGACCAACTGTTGGATACTAGTGAGGATAGTACAAGTCAAGAGGATATAGAAAATATGCAGGGAATTGAAGAGTTAAAGAAAAAGACTGAGACAAGTCGTTATCCAAAGTATTTATGAAAGCAACCGAAATATTTAGGCTTTGCCAATACAATTAGAAATGATATGACAAGATGTAGGAAGTAATGAAGTCTCAGTGTCTGAAATACAATGTGTTTAGTTAAAAAATCAGGTTAAGTAATTGTGATCAAGGACAAGAATTAATCTTGTTTTTATGTCACTTCACTTTTATTTATGGCTTTCTACTCTCTCGACAGACAGATTGTAAAAGTTAGTGATAGTTAAAGGTATACTGTCACCTGTTCCAATTTTGCCAGTTACCATGGAAAGAGAAAACCTGACCAATCACAGATTTCAAGCGGGTGGCCGCTTTTTAAAATAGCGTCCTCACATGGGCATTTTGAATACCAAGGGACGCCCCTTTGACCATATATGGGCATATTTAGAGTACAGGTGACTGTATATCTTTAACTAGTTGATAATATCTTACAAGCCTATAGCTTTGATAAGTGTTGCAAACAGAACTTAACAGTAAGAATTTAAGTATTTAGATAAAAAAGGGTAAACAAACATAGATTTTGCCACAAAGAATTTTTAGTTTGGATAATTTCGTAGTTTTACAGAAGTACTTTTCAGTCCTTCAGTTGGGTTGGTCGTTCTACTTTTTTGGATTGTAGTGTTTAACGCTGGGACATCAAAGGTGTCAGTCTTTTTCCAGCAAAATTGTTATTTCAAGTTCTAGAGTTTTAGATAGTTAAATATTGGTCACCATAAGATGTCAAAAGACATGATCAATTTATAATATATATATATATATATATATATATATATATATATATATATATATATATATATATATATATATATATATATATATATATGGTGGTCTTTATTTTGTGATTCTAGGCCATCGGCCCAATACACTTCACAATAAATTAAACTTTACAAAAACTGACAGGAAAAACAATCTGACAAAGTACTTAATTTAGCTATCAATATCTCTTTTCTTAATGTCATCGCATGAAATACAAATGTTGCTAAGCGCTGTAGTGTAGAAGTGTCCTCTGAAGACATTAAAAGATAAATTTTCTTTCAGATGGTGGATTGAAGTAAAACGGTGGAATGTAATTATATCTTATGTTGTCAAAAAGGGGCAAAGTAGGACAAAATGATACTCATTTTCAATCTCATTTCTCTCACACAGTATACAAAGTCGTTCTATTCTATCGATATTTTGTCTTCTACCTATCTCGATTCTTAAACAATGGGAGGAGCAACGTAGACGAGCCAACATCTTCATGTGAATATTTATATTAATAATAGAAAGATATTTTTCTGGTTCGAGAGAGGTTCACCATAAGATGTCAAAAGACATGATCAATTTAGATTTAATAGAAAATGCACACCCGGACATAACACTTTGTACATTGACATTGGTACCCAATGAAAAGACATTTAAGAAAAAGCTAAGTCTAGAAAGTAGACACTTTGACTAGTTTTTGTGTTTTACAGTCAGACCGAGAGACTAACAGACAGTGGCTCTTATCGGTATGATAAGGAGGCCAAGATGCTTAGACGTTTTTGGTCCTTCAGTTGGGATGGTCGTTCTACTTTTTTCATTGTAGTGTTTAATGCTTGGACATAGTTGGATATGTCGTAGAACTCCCCTGTATTATGATGGTTGACCCAGCGTTGGTATTATGTGCATCCTCTTCTGCTCATCGCACATGTACCTCGCCCTCTTGCCTCTGAACCTCCACGAAAGGTAGACATCATTTTCTCTACGCTTGAGAACTAAAACTGTCTGGCATCGCTAGAAATAGGCTATGGGAGACCCGCAATTCACATTTCCGAATAGCCTGATTTTTATTATCTCACAGGATTTATTTTGATGCCGGTTGTTGAAGAACTTGGTTGAATTGTGAACCTTGCCACCTTTTCTGTCATCTGTGTCACGACCATAGCCATAGCATCGATCGAGTATCGAACCACATGGTAAAATAAATGCAGGACTGGTTACCATTGTTAGGCCACATTCGCCACGTTACCAAAACAGAAGTCTAGTCTGTTTAGAAATCCATGTCGATATTCGCATGTCTCCTTAAGCTTACACCGGGTATAATTTTACCGACGCCAAACGTCACGTCATAGTTGGCGATGAAGCTTTAACGTCATAACCATTACCCTATTCTACAATAGCTCGAGTGTTGACCATTCAGGAATTCACCCTCGCATTCTCCGTTAAAAAAACATTATGTGTGATGTTTACCCTAACCGATGTGAGGAGTTGAATGCTTATCAATGTTAAGTTGTTGACGTTTTGGCAGCCTGGTGTCCTACGAATATCATCGCTGCGAGGGCAGCAGTGTTGTTGCTCAACCATAACACTAGGGTACATTTTCGATTTTCTCTCTTCACCCGGATTTTCCGAATAATTGGTGAATGTAGGCAACTTGAAACATATAGCCATATTTTTTCTGTTGGACATCTCGTCCGTAGCAGAAGTTGAAGTATCGGCAGTGGAACTCGCAGCGGAGTTCGCGTTGGTGACACGGAATACTATAGACGGCCACGAAGTAGGATAGTCATTGATACAGTTATTAGCATTCAATGTTTCCAGTGTGAATTTCATGCATTTTTTTGACCATGTGAGAAAAAGAATCTCACACCCCAAGGACTTGGAATCAAATTTCTCACACGAGATGGGATGTTTTTGTCTCATACGAGCCGTAGATTTTTATTTTACTTTCCTTTCAAAGCTCGTAATATGTCTATTCAACGATTGGCTTCCATCTCAGTGCCACTACATTCGAATCACCCGCTTCTGTTGAAAGAAAGTGGTTGTTTTATGAAAGCGCGGACCCCGTCGAAAATTGCACGTAAATGTGCACAGAAAATCGTTTTTGACCCAAAGACGATAGCAGGTGTGAATTCGGAATGTATTAGAAGCCGACGATGTTTGACTAGAGAGTACATTATGGCTTTTTGTGAGTAAAACCCACCTTAACATAACATAATGTTAACATAAAATTTTAACATAACCTGGCTTGTCAGGTATCATTAGAAAGGTAATTAACTAGTCTTTAAAATGACATCTTGTAACATGCAATATCTTTAATGTTGTCATTATGATGACCAAAACTAACCCATGCCCAAAAGTTTATATAGAAAGTACTGTCTAAGCTAACGTGATCAAATTCTGCCAATGTTTTAGTTAGACATAATAAAAAGGGCAATGTTTTGTATGAAATCTGTTTTATTTGCTACAGAGACATAAAAGAATTTTAAAAAAGACTTTTAGCAGAAAAAAATATTGGTGACTGTATAGCTGTAACAGCCATATTTTGAAGGGTAACGCAAAATTACAGTACTGCAAACTGGCACCTTTTTTGTTAAAATATTCTTCTTGTACGTCATCTGCTGAGCTTATCTTTTAACATAACCTGGCTTGTTTGGTAAGATTGAAAGGCAATTGATTAGTCTTTACCAGATATGAACTGAATATGCTCACGTGTTTTACAACACATTCATTAATAGTAGTACCCTTCACAGAACAATAAGATATATATTATCACTATATGTAGCAGGTTTTTTTTAACCTCGCACAGTACTCTCAGAGTTAATCACTAATTACAAAACTTTATTTAATATGCAAATGAGCTGTTAATTCACTTGACACTGCTCAATGCTTCATGGGGCAATTACATATCCATCAGATCAACATTTGTAGCACGTTTTATTTAATTTAGTGCTGTAATTTTAGAGTAATGTAACTAATTACAAAGGTTTACCTAGACATATTACAAAATGCAATACTTTGTATGAAATCTGCTTTATTTGCTGCAGGTAAATGTCATAAATATATAAAGACTTTTAATAGCAAAAAACTTTGCTATGCAATGGCTGTTACGGTCAATTTTGAAGGATACCGCAAAATCACAGTATTGCCGACTTGCATGTGTTTTTGTTAAACCTGTCTTCTAATAGGTCATCTGCTGAGCTTATTTTGTAACATAACCTGGCTTCTCTGGTATCATTAGAAAGGCAATTTATTAGTCTTTACAATGACATATTGCAATATGCAATATACGGCTAGTTTTCAATCGGATTCGAACCCACAACATACGGCATCAGTCGCCTAGCTGAGAGGCCATAGACAGAACCGCTCGGCTAAATTTCCACTCCCAAAAAAGAGTGGTTCAATAGCCGGCTAAGTTGTTACATTTTTCTGACTGAGACCGCTCAACACGTTGTAGAGTTCGTGAAGCACTCACGCACGCATGCTCACTATCATACATCGCACATTCACACTTTATCGACAATTCTGTCCACCAGCAGTGTTACCAACCCAGGGTAGAAAATACGGCTAGTTTTCAATCGGATTCGAACCCACAACATACGGCATCAGTCGCCTAGCTGAGAGGCCATAGACAGAACCGCTCGGCTAAATCTCCACTCCCAAAAAGAGTGGTTCAATAGCCGGTTAAGTTGTATATATTCATACCTTTCATTGAATAGGGCAAAACTTACCCCATACCCCAAAGTTTACATAGCAAATTACAGTTAATCTCAAATTCTACCAGTTTTTCACCTAGACATTATACAAATTGCAATGCTTTGTATGAAATCTATTTCATTTGCTACGAGGACATGTCACAAATATGATATAGACTTTTAACAGAAAAAATATTGGGATGCAATAGCTGTTACAGTCATGTTTTGAAGGGTACTGTAAAGTCACGATTTGCGACCCACGAGCATTTTTGTTAAACCAGTCTTCTTGTCAGTCATCTACTTAGCCTAACTTATACATAACCTGGCTTGTGGGGTATCATTAGTAGGACGATTTATTCCATTCATCTTTAAGGTGACATATCGTAATATACAATGTCCTTTATAATTTTCACTAAATAGGGTCAAACTTTACCCCATACCCCAAAAGTTCAAATCGCAAATTACAGCTTAACTTCTACCACTTTCGCTATAAATAATACAAAAGGCAATGCTTGTATGAAATCTGATTTGTTTGTTACAAAAGTATGTCACAAATATGAAATAAACTTTTAACGGGAAGATAATATGATTTAGTAGCCATTTGGATCATTTTTGGAGGAGAACCCAGATATGGCAAATGTATGTGTTTCAGCAAATTTGCCATGAAACCTAGGTACCCCTCCAAATATGATCCAAATGGCTACTAAATCATATTATATTCCTGTTAAACGTTTATTTCATATTTGTGACATACTTCTGTAACAAAAACACAGATTTCATACAAGCATTGCCTTTGGTATAAAAAGTTAATTAATTGTAAACCAGATATGAACTGAATATGCTCACGTGTTTTACAACAGGTTCATTAATAGTAGTACCCTTCACAGAACAATAAGATATATGTTATCACTATATGTAGCAGGGTTTTTTTCAACTTCGCACAGTACTCTCAGAGTTTAATCACTAATTACAAAACTTTATTTAATATGCAAATGAGCTGTTCATTAACTTGACACTGCTCAATGCTTTATGGGGCAATTAGTTATCCATCTGATCAACATTTGTAGCACGTTTTATTTAATTAAATGCTGTAATTTTAGAGTAATGTTACTAATTACAAATTTCATTAAATATGCAAATAAACCCTAAATTAACTTGACACTGTTCAATGATTCATAGCACAATTAAATATTTATCAAATCAATATCTGTAGCACGTTTCACAAAATTTTGGTGCCGAAATTTCAGAGTTATATACCTAATTATAAAGTTTATTAATGAACCCTTAATTAACTTTACACTACTAAATGCTTTACAATACAGTTAGATATCTGTCGTATCAGTATGTGCAGCAGTTTTCATCACATTTGATGCAGTTATTTCGGAGTTATATGACTAATTATAAGACTTCATGAAATATGCAAATGAGCTAATTATTAACTTGACACATTTTCAATGCTTCTCAGTACAATTAGATATTTATCAAAACAATATCTGTACCCAATTTCACTGACTTGGGTGCCGTAATTTCAGAGTTATATACCTAATTACAAAGTTCATTAAATATGCAAATCAACCCTTAATTAATTTCACACTACCAAATGCTTTACACTACAGTTAGATCAACATCTGTAGCAAGTTTCATCAAATTTAACATTGTAATTTTGGAGTAATATCACTAATTACAAAGTTCATTAAATATGCAATTGAACCCTTAATTAACTTCACACAACTAAATGTTCTACACTACAATTAGATATCTGTCGGATCAGTAGCTGCAGAAGATTTCATCACATTTGGTGCAGTTATTTTGGATTTATATCACTAATTACAAAACTTCATAAAATATGCAAATGACCTATTTGTTAACTTGACACTGCCTTATACTTCTAAGTATAATTAGACATATATCAGATCAATATTTGTTGCAAGTATCATCAAGTTTTGTGTAGGAATTTCAGAGTTATCTCACTAATAACAAAAGTTCATTAAATATGCAAATGAGAAGATAATTGACATGAAACTCACTCACAGTATCATCATAATGTTCTTAGATTGTCATCTGTGAAAAGTTTCATGAAAGTTTGTGCAGTATTTCTTGATATATGTCTACACTGTCATTACCGTCTCCATAGGGAAATCATTGTACGGAAAAAAATGATATTGCAGAACTTCATTAATATGCAAGCCACACTAACCAAAATCTAATCAGTTCTTGCAAGTAGCATATGGTACCTGTGTACCAAATCTGACTTGAATCCGTTCAGGCGTTTTTGAGTTATCGTGTAAACAGACAGACAGACAGACAGACACACACACACACACACACACACACACACACACACACACACACACACCACACACACACGCGCGGACAGACTGACAGACATCGCTATGACATTAGCCCACGTGTTTACACACGTGAGCTAAAATGGTAGAATTTGAGATTCGCTGTAATTTGCTGTGTACACGTATAGGGTAAGCTTTGGTCCTATTTCATGAAAATTATACAAGATATTGCATATAACAATATGCCATTTTAAAGACTAGTTAATAAATCTTCTAATGATACCTAATAAACCAGGTTATGTAATAAGATAAACTTAGCAGATGACCTAAAATAAGACAGATTTAACAAACCGCATATCAGTCTGCATTACTGTGATTTTTCAGTACCCTTAAATATGACTGTTACAGCTATAGATCCAAATATTGTTTCTCTTAAAAGTCTATTTCATATTTCTAACATGTCCCTGTACCAAATGAAACATATTTCATACAAAGCATTGCATTTTTTATTATGTCTAACTAAAAATTGGTAGAACTTGAGATTAACTGTAATTTGCGATGTTTAACTTTGGGGTATGGGGTGAGTTTTGGTAATTTCGATGAAAATTGTACAAGATTTTACATATTACAATATGTCATCTTAAATTGGAATACATTTCCTTTTGAATGTTACCAAATAAGTGAGGTTATGTTAAAAAATAAGCTAAGCCGATGACTTACAAGAAGACAGATTTGTCGGAAATGCATGTGGGTCGCAAAATCATGATTTGGCGGAACTAATTGAAAACATAACCGTAACAGCTATTGCATCCCTATATTTTTTCTCTTAAAATTCCATTTCGTATTCTAGGACTCCCAAGGCTTATGAAAAATACAGGTTTGTTATCCTGTTGAGATGCAAGTAGACCCCTCTAGCCCACGGACTATTGTCGTTCGGATTCGAACTCACAACGTACGATACCTAGTCATCTAGCAAAGATATCACAGTCGAGAAAGGCCTGTCGTCGGTGAGATTTTTTTATTAGAGCACTTGTGGGGACTGTTCAGACAAGTGACGCCACTCCATTTCATAAACCCTGGTTCAGAGCTATGATCGAATAATAAGAACCCACACTTCCGTAATATTCAGGCAAATACAGATAGTTGATGTTTCTCTGAGAAGCCAAAGACTAGGCATGTGTTTAAAATCCCGCCCTGCCCTTGCCAACAACAAACGTCACTATGACGTTGCCTAGGAGGAGCTGTAGGACCTCTCCCTTTAAAAGAAGTTGTCCTTGTGGTCTTTCAATGTAATAAAGGCCTGTCGCTTATATATATATATATATATATATATATATATATATATATATATATATATATATATATATATATATATATATATTACAAAATAACACAAAATTACTTCAAGTACAACGTAATGATATCTGTAACTTAAGTTTCATGCATCCCGCAATCATCAGACAGAAGAGGTAGTGAAAGGACTCTTAGCTCGACAGTCTTATATATGTATGATCAGGGCGTACCATTCTATTTGTAGGTGGTGTTAAATTTTGATAAATAATATTTGTTTGGTGGCAACATTTTGAAACCAGCTCAGAGCGTTTGTTAAACAGCGTACAGCACTGATAATCAGCACTGATAATGTTAGTTTTTCTGATATACAAAGATTACATCGCTTGCTTATGTTAGAGTAACTTGATGCTTTGTCAATAATTGACCACGAACACGTTCACAGCAATACCATATAAAAGCAAAGATAGTAAGAATACGAAAGTTCGTAATATTGTAACAAAGTAAAAGAACACTCACGAAAACAATTGCTTGTGAATGTTTGTGATCTGTTATGTGGAAATGTTTAAGAGGTTTAGCGCGATAACTAGCTGGAGCACGTACAGCATTATTTTGCAGAATTGTCTCTGAGTCTTTAATCATGAGCTACGTGTAATTTTCTTACATAAAGGTAAATCGGTTTTACTGAAAAAAAAGAGACACGGAAAGCTATTTTAAACGATTTAATCTTTATTCGCCGATTTATCCAAGTCTAAGGTTATCTACGAGACAATTTTTGTGCCGATATGTACTGACGTTTTACAGATATTCTGTTCGTGTTCTAGAGCAATAACAGTTAAACCTGTGAATATTCAATATGCTCATATGTTTATTCTGACGATTTAACTTTATTTTTACGACCTCCAGGTACAATAACAAGGACCGGTTGCATCCGACGGAAACTTGCAGACAGTCTGTCATAGATGTCTTCAATGAATCTTGGTCTGTCCTTAGTTGGAAGATCTTAAAATCCAGATTACGAAGCGACCTTAAAGTACTGCGTGATGCAGCGATAGCTATTCCGATGATGTCATTTCCATTGATACTCCATGTCTTTAGAATGACAGTCATATTTCTTAGTGTTTCCTCCGGCACCTTTTCTTTCTCAATGTCAAATACCGATGAAACGCTATCAGACCACCTAAACATAACATGTCACATCTCATCAAATGAAACAGTAATGTACGAGTTGAGCACAGAAAAGCCGATACAATTTTACAGGAAAACATTTGAGAAATACTTAAATTCTGGATCCATTGTCATAATATTTCAAGACATGGATGACCCATATGGGTGCCCGTGCGATTATACGAATGAATGGGCTTGGGTTAATGGTCAGGAAGGAGAGTCTATCTTAACGTTTATGGCTGCAGACATACCATTCGAGCATGCGTCCAAGCCAATTGACATATCTTTGTGTTCGGTACCCTATAATAAAATCTGCTCATGTTACCAGGAGGCCATATTTCAAATTTTGGTATATATTTCTGAAAATGAACAGAGCAAGCTCTGCACCAAGAAATATCTGAGCAGGGATAGTACATATTCATTTTTTGACAGCTTCCAGCCCAATCAATGTTTCGATAACACTTGTTATGAAAAAAAGCTTAATCTTTCCACGTGTTCGAATATAGCAAGCATCGAAAGGCATTGGGTAATTGTTTTCAAGACAATTAAGTATTATTTGGAGATGTTTTTAGGGGTATTTTTCGTTCCCCTGTTACCATGGTACATACTTTCAAAAGACACAAACACCCTTAAAGTTTTCAGGCTAGTCAGTAGAGACGAAGAGAAGGTTTACAGTGAAAATGATTTATTACCCGACGATGACAAGTATCCGGTGTGCTTTGGAACGATATTTTCCTATTGGCAATATAAAGAACACCAGGAAAGACTTGAAACATGCAAGAAGAAACTGTTGTAAATACATAGTTAAGTTTTTGCGAAGTTTGTGTCTCTGTATTCCCATTGCAATTATTTTTGCAATTATATGTTCTCCAGTAACAGTGTACGATTCGTACGATCCACATCTAGGTTACCATTGGCCTGACGTATTCTTTCCGTTGCCTCTTCTCCCAAAAATCATAATTAATTCAATGTACTTGTTTTGTGTTTTGCTTTATATAGTATGTTCTGTTCTATTCACCTTTTGTCATAACGATTATCTCATTGATGTGGTGGAGGAATGCTCATCGGACGAAAACAAACTTTCAGTCTTTACAGTTCCGTGAGAGAAATTTACGGAGATTTTGTTTCCAGACAGGGGATTTCTACTCATACAAAATTATACAAAGGTCGTATTGAAATGTTAGTTGAACAGCATATTTCGTGTGTTTGGAAGTTACTGGATAAAAATACCTGGTTGAAGTTCGGAATTGGCTGGAAAACACCTCTTTTGATTCTATTGACGATCTTTTATCTTCCCTGTATTTATGTGATATTTACCGGGCCTAACATACTTGTTTATTGGCTCTTCTGCTTTTGTTTCGGTGTTTCGCAACCAAAATGGATATCTCAATACCCCAGGTCTTTGGCTTTATTGTTGATTTATGTTTTCTCGATCTTTGGTGTTCTCTTGTACATTATATGGTTCTTGTTTGAATACGCAATTCAGATTGCTACAACTGTAATTCTTAACAGTGATACATATATGTCTGTTTTTATAGCTGTCATAATTTTTGTATTCTACGTCATTGATACATATTATTCGTTCATCAGCATCTACTACAAGTTGAAGTGTATGACATTTAAAATTTGTTCAGTCCTCGATGTTAATCAATGCGCTACGTATGTGTCCGACTGCGAACATGGCAGTTTTCTTGCAAGTGAACGCCCAAACCAGAGAGAAATAATCCTGTTTAAAGATGTGCCAAATTTACGCACCGATCAATAATTTATTACATCCCTGTTGAACTTTTTCGACTAGTATGTGATCAGATCTGTCCAGTGTACAAACATTTCACAAAACAAATTCTGAAACTCATACTAATCACGCTTTTTCTGCTCTTGTTTGTTGCCGTGATGAAACAATTCCAGGGAACTAACGAATTCATACTTACAGCAGCTTTTGGCTCGTTGCCAAAACTTGTTAGTGTTTATGTGTATTCCAAAAGCATAAGCGTAGAACGCAACGACCAAGAAATTAATAGGCGAATACGGTTGATTGTATCACAATATCAATCAAGAGGTAACGACAACATTTTAAACCAAGTGGAGGAAGGTATATTGATTTCACAAAACCGTAGTTATAATTGTTGATACAAAATGCACATGTTAAATGCCAGTGCACGCCAGAAAAGAAGAAAACGATAACATTAGCAGTAGGGAATCTTTCACAAGACAAGGCTCTCTGGTAACTTATGCATAAAGCTTCATGTTTTTGAAGGATAACACCTTCGAATGCTGACTTCGAGGAAAACCTACAAAAATACTGAAGTATGCATTCTATAAGGTATGTACTTTCATTTAGATGTAGCAATTCTCGCTTGGATTACTAATCGTCTTTAAGTACATTCGGAGAGAAATTGAAACACTTGGTTTTTTATTTTGTACGACCTCGGCCGCGATCAGAATTAAGCAAATTTTCAGTGCTAGCCACATTGACAAAAATGACAAGGGCAGAATGGAGAATTCCAGTAACTTTGAGCGAACCACTGATAGGAAGTATAATTTGCAAGAGCTCCAATTTCAAATTTCATGTTTAAAAGACAAGATAAAGTTTCGATGTTAATGTCAGTATATAGACGAAAATTTAGTACAAGAAGCGAAATAAGGGCACGGCATGTCGTGTATGTGCTTCGCTCTATTTCAGAAAAATGACACCTGCTATAACTTTCAAGTTTAGAAATACAGGTGAGGATGGCTCGTGGAACCTACTTTTGAGTAACATGAATACGGTTTAGGTACAATGAAAATGACCGACCCCAGAATTCCAGACCATCTATTATGTAGTTGAAATGAAAGTTTTATACAATACTATAATAGTTCTTGTTACATAACCTCTAAATCAAAAATACATTCCAACTTTTTCCACGTTTATTTACTTCAGTTGTGTGTGTTCCCATGTAAGGTGTGTATCAATTATTACTCCAGCAGGTGCTGCACGGAAGGTCTCGTGTATTATACTATTGTAACAGACCACCTTTGGTTGATAAGAATTTGAACTTGCTGGGGAAAATAACATAACTTCCTTTTGAAATATTTACAGTCAATATAATTCTTAGCATGATGACTCTGTCGTATGCAGACAAAAAATATATATATAACTTGTTTCTGCTGGAAACATGTGAAACAGGTTTGAGTCATCTGCTGAAAAAAAGGCAGTAGTCAAAATAATTGGAAGAATTCGGTAAATCATTAATCAATATTTATATGTAGATCAGGAACAGATTCGTAGGAGTACCGAGCCCTGCGGGACACCACTGAACACCAGTAGTTTCCAGGTGCTGCTCAAACTGCAAATACATATTGTAATTTTATATTCAGAGAGTCTGTAAATCAGAGAATGGGGGTTCCTCTAACTACATGCATAATGTTGGAGCTCATACTCGATCAGCTCCCGACATTCATACCTTCAGATCTATGCATAAGACTCATCAGGAACAGAGTCGGTAGGAGTACCGAGCCCTACGGGACACCACTGAACACCAGTAGTTTCCAGGTGCTGCTCAAACTGCAAATACATATTGTAATTTTATATTCAGAGAGTCTGTAAATCAGAGAATGGGGGGTTCCTCTAACTACATGCATAATGTTCGAGCTCATACTCGATCAGCTCCCGACATTCGTACCTTCAGATCTATGCATAAGACTCATTTCTTCAAGCGAGCTTACCTTTAAACTATAGAAAAGCGCCAGTGAACATTGCTGATGGATAATAGGTCCTATATAAATTATTTATCCTATCCTATTTATCCTATCTATGATATCTAGCAAATGCCTTCGTTAAGTCGATAAAAATTCCAATGATTAAATTTCTTTGATTGATTTTTTGAATTAAATTATTTGTGAGTTTATGAGGAATAAAGCATATTAGTGCTTACAAAGCAGGAAGTACCTATTTTAAAATTTCATTAGCTCTTTTCTTGTCCTGAATTTTACTACTTAGAGTATCAACAGAGATTGCACAATATTTTCAAGGTGCAACTCTGAGGCTATTTTGAAACTTGGTGCCACTTTCACAATTTTAGTGTAAAGATAATAGATTAACAATATATCATGGACGTAATTTTGTAGAAAATTACACACTGATTTTATTCCACGTTGAACATTGTAGTTCTATTTTCTGAACGTGTATTGAAGAAGAGACAGGCAGAGTAACGCTGGCTTCAAATGTCACTGTTCAGGATGTAGGTTGGTCTAACATTTGAAAGCATTGTGTTTGCACATAAATATTTTACTTCACTATTGAATAATAACTTTTAAACTTTTCCCATTTACTTGTCTACAACGTATTACCAGTGATTGGTTTTCTATTATTTCGAGGTGCTAGTGTTGTATGCAATCGTCAGAGGCTTCTGTGACCGAAGGCAATGAAACATGTTGAAAAAAACGGCATTCATAAGCCTTGTTGCCAATTCGGTGCAATAAGTCGGAACAGATTGATGAATATATTGAAGTTCATTTTGGTGCAGCTCTGTCATTTCGTTTCTTACAGCTTTGCATACTTCGTTCGACTCGGGAAAAAGTCATGTAACATTGGGTTACAGATAAAGCTTTCTCAGCTGGTACGAGTTTTCTATTTACAGAATGTACCTTTCTCACTGAGATTTCTCTTTTATCTTTTCCAGAGTTTGCAATTGAAAGTTGTGTAAAAATTTTGTCAGACATAATATTGATTTCTTAGTTTTTAGACGTTTAAGGGTAGTCAAAGGTACTTTTATAAGTTTGACAGGTGAATTGAATAATTTTATGTATCTGTTGATAGACTAAGTCTTTTTGTACACGGAGACCATAGTAATTTCTTTAACCTGATACACGTATACCTCAGTTTTCTTCCATTACCACATACACAATCCAAGTCGTTTCTCAACAGAAAATGCCGGGATTTATACGTTGATCTTCCACCACATGACAACCCATGTCTATGTCAATAATTCTGGTGCTTCGGATTTTTTTTGCGTCGATCTCCGACATGCTCATCAATGTAAACAAACAACATGGTGACCCGTATTTCTCCCGCGATCAAAATTTGTCAGAAGTGAAAATTTGTCAAAATCAGTCATTATTTTCAAAATCTGACTAAATACGTCACTCGTATTTACTTTCGCCGAATGAATAATAGTATTGGGGTATAATATCTGAATATATATTTCTCATACTGGTATATTTTCTTTATCTAGTGTTGTATTCAACTTCAGTTATCTCCTCTTTCTGTTGGATTATCATTGTTGTTTTAGCAGTTGTTGTATTTTATTCCTCAATAAAGGTGGGTCACAAAACACAACTGTTTTACATTTTATGGATTAGTAGCGTAGCAATGAAGAAAAACAGTAGGAAAAATAATTATTACACAATACGGCGATGGAAACAAATACCAGGACAATTTTACATACCTCTTATGCTGAAAATATATACGATAAGCTTGTTACTCAGCACAGGATAGGGTCGCCTCAGTTCAAAACTAACTCGGCCTAGTTCATTTACTAGGTTGAAACCGACTTGGATTACAGCCCACATGCACCTGTGTTCAAAAACTTCGCTGCCGCAGCAGATTTCTTCTTACGGTTAATATTGCATTGTGCAACAGATTAGTGGACATCGTGAAAATTAAATACTATTCTTCTAAGGCAGATTGTGGACGCATCGAGGGGTAAACTTTGTTAGTAATAGAATAAATGCATTTTAAAGATCGGGTCTTGTTCTAATTCTGTGACGTTCTCCATGTTATAAGTACGAGTTAGCGGTTAGCTGCGTAATATATTGTACATTTAAGTTAAAGGAAATTACTGACGCACGCATATTTTCAAATATCTCGGTGTTTGGAAATATGCTTGCGTCAATAATTTCCATCGGGAACGTCACCTGATGAATTCACACAGCCATTCGCTCACACCGCTGAGCCGTGTACTTTGATGGAGATCGTATCGCGGTTTTAGGAGTGACATTGATTGTAAGTTTGCATTCGATCAAGGTGAAATAAATGCTGAAGACAGTGGTGACTCAAGATTTTCGCATGTGTGAGCTTGAATTTGATCAGTTCTGGTGCTCTTTACTCCTGCCCTCACTTTAACCAGCATTAATAATCTACAGACCCTCATTACACATCCTCACTATCACTTACTCTTTGCGAGTGATGGCCCCCACTTCACTTCCCTACCTTATCACCCTCACTTAGATTATTAGAGCCAGAGCTCACTTCGATTGTGAGACACCCTCACTTTGGCCCCTCAACTGTCAATGTCAGGTATCTTTTATGCAATGGAGAATGGTCTCCTAGCAGATAAATTTTTGTTAGAACGGAAACTAGTCTCCTAGCGCTGATTTTGTCAGAACGGGAAAACTTTTGTCAGAACGGAAAATTGTTGTCTCCCAGCAGAGAGACTTTTGTCAATTGTCGTTATCATTTTGTCCACGGAGGAAATGATCGACATGTGAAGTGTATCTTAGGTTAGCCACTTAGGGGACTGTGATATGTACTGCTTTTCGGTCTATCTACATCAATTAGAACATCGCCCTGATTGGCTGAGGATGCGATCACACCCGCCAGCTCACTTCATAACTATAATCATTTGTCCAGGGTTAATTGTGAGATTCTCTTGCATATTTTAATATTCTATGTCTTACTACGCATTTTCACACAATATAAAACCTCGGTGTTTAAGGTTTTTCTGTCCAAAATACAGTCGATATCAGTTTTAATTATGAATATTAATTATGATTTTTACATCAAACCGCTCTATGAGCATCATGATCCTTAACATGATCAAACTTAACTGATTTCCACGTCAAACAGCAAAGTTCTTACTGTACTTACCAACAAAGTCAAATTGTCTCAATATTCTAGGTTTCTATGTCCCAAAGTAGTATATATAATGTGTATAACTGTGATAAATTTGTTTTATTTAACTACAGGGAACTCCCCCTTACGCGTTTGCCTATTGTGCATGCGTGGAAGAGGGAATTCCCCACTGAGTCAGATATAGTACAGAAGGGTAATCCCCGAAGGGGTAATCCCCTCTTATGCGTTTGCCTATTGTGGGAATTCCCCCCCCCACTGACATGTCTATACACGCAGCCGCGCTATTTATAAACACACAACATGTATAGACATGTACATGAGGGGAATTCCATGTGAGTCATCATCATCAAACTAGTCTATATAAAGGATTAGGGGAACGAGTGTTGTCAGTCAGTCGACGTAAGTACACTAACGGAAGCAGAACTGGAGTCCAGCTGATGTGAGTATGTGAAGATATGATTTTTTTCCTACTGCATGACTGAGGTATATGTCGAGGGGCTTCCCGTTCCGATAGGCTTCGAGTGTTGCTTAGCAGCCTGTGATGTCATGACAGAGGTCTGTCATTCTACAGTTTTTCGGAACGGTTTTCATGAAAATTTTCTACAGAATTTTTTCTGAACTCGGAGTTCCTATCGGTACGAACTTTCTCACACGATAGATAAAATTTTAGAAATTTCCTCTGAACTTAAAATATGTCGGAAGACCATTACTTCAAACAATATGAGACGTTTTAGATAAATGGTACTGATATCTAAAGTGTAAGTAGTTGTATCTTTTTTAATAATAATAATAATAATATTTGGTTCTTATATAGCGCACATATCCACAAGTAGATGTGATCAAGGCGCTTTACAATTATTACCCCTGGTCACTGGACCTAATATGATACCACTCAACTCCCTGGGGAGCAGACAACAGCTCACATGTGCAGCCAATAAGCGCAGCAGAGCTAAAGGCACACATAACAACCTCTGTCCTACCAGGTACCCATCACTCCTGGGTGGGAGAAGCAATGAGGAATAAAGTGCCTTGCCCAAGGACACAACACCACAGCCATGCCGGGGCTCGAACTCACCATCCTTTGATTGTGAGTCCACTGCTCTAGCCACTGGCCCATGATGCCTCCTTTAACAAATGAAATGTTGTTGGAACTACTTTCTTCCTGAGTATGAGTAAAAATATCTAAATCTTTTCGATCTTTATCAATAGTTATGAAAATAGTGCAAGGTGTTCTTGAATCTGTTTTTAAAGCAATATTTCCAACTAAATCATCAAACTCGTCTCCTGTACCTAATTTTATACATTTGATAACAACTGTACCATGCTCAATTATTTTCATATTATCAGTCATCTGTTGATTGGCTGTCTGTAAAGTTAATTCAGCTGTCTCCTCCCCCACACTTTTCAGACCCAGTTTCTTTAAAATTGTGTCCCAAAATAATCTTATTGGAACCCTGCTAGCTGTATATGAACAATAATTCTCCCCATTATTTATCCACCTTCGCAGTGTATTATCTGCCTTCATTATTGTATTAAGAGGACTAATTTTAAGGTGAACCGGTATACCGAGTAGTGTAATGTATGGGTTATTAGGCTTAAGATAAAGGCGAAAATCGGACAATTTATATTTGTTTACATTGCTATCAAAATAAATCACATTCGGAGTCCCAGGCAGTTCAGCAACTCCACCTGCAATTTCACTATCCAATATATCTAAGATGTTACGTGGTACATTATAAGGCATGAATTTCTGACTATCCCCATCCCACGTCAGAGCAAAAGGAGTAGGATCATTTGAAGCCTTTGTAGCGTCTATTATGGACTCATCAATGTCTTTAAGTTCGGAAAATTCTACAGCATGTTCGTGTTTCTGGGCTGTTGCTGGCGATAAAACGAACTGTTTCTCACGGTCCTTGTAACGAAGGACGTAATCCTTATTATGATTACCTGCTATCTTAGTATTATTGTTATACCTGCTATCTTAGTATTATTGTTAACTTTAACATCACTCAGATCTTCGAGCTCGAGATTTTGTACGTGAATTGTACCTAGACTGAAGTTACTTGGACCAGACATGATTATCCTATATACAGTAAAAATAAATAATACCTTGTAATAACAAGGAAAAACAGGAGAAATATAAACATTATTACGTACAATATAAATATACAATCATGGCTTCAGCTATAGGAATGACAGTTCTCGGTGCTGTATTAAATGCAACGGCATTCACAGGAGGAAATATTATTGGACAAAAGCTTTCCGGGAATGGTGAGGCTCTTATTGAAGAGAAAATTAGACATGATAAAGCATTAGAAAAATTTGAACATGATCGTGCCATCTGGTCAGAAAAAAGATTACTCCAAGCTGATTGGGAAAGAGAAAATCAAGCAAAGGACGCGCATGCTGCAGCTGAGTTAAGAGATACAGATGCAGAAATCCTGGAAGAAGCAGCGGCACAAGCCAACTCTGCGTCAGCCCGTTCCGAAGGCGAAGCAGCGCAAGCAGCGCAAGCAGCGCAAGCGTTAGCGCAATTCTCAGATTATTATCAGCCCAGTCCTGAGCAAAAGAAATATGAAATGATTTATATTGCTGGAGGATTGGTCGTGGGATGGTTTACGTTCCGATAGGGTTACACCAGTAGGGCTGCGTTAGCTACAATAATTCAATACAAAAGCTAGTTGGCCAGTTATTGAAATTGACTATGTTTCCATCCTGATCTGTTATCCAAATACGCATTGAAATCATGTAATCTGAGCCCTTTCTCAATGGCATGGAAATTGAGCTGTTTTTAAAATCATAGGTGACCTTTTCACTTATTTCTTTTGTATCCTGGACGGGAAGTATTTGTAAACAGTCAGATACTTCCCCCTGTATGTATTCACCCGAGCCAAACGAAATATAATTTCCAGTCACATCGACAGCATCTGAATGAACTATATATTTAGTGACTGTTAAGAAATCCGCTCGACCTGGACTCATAGTACTTTTTATCATGGGGTTGTCCTCATTTTTATCTGAAAAGCCGACGAGGTTAGCGAAGTTACCTGTAGCATTAAAAAATACTTTAATATCTTTAGCCGAAGTCAGAAGAACGCGATATGTCGGCAGATGTTTTTCAAATTTAATTTTCGTTTCAACCCGATTGCTTTGTCCAACGTATTGATATTGTAGTTACCTGGACATATTGATTTAATCTTCTTCAGTTGGTCACCTTCTTGATATTTTAATATACTATTTGTCCCCGTTATGTTATACCATGAGTTAAAGAGTGAACACTGTAATAGTCTTATTTGAGTAAACTGTGATATGTCAATGCAAGGGTTAAAATTAACAGTAACCGGTTTGCCTGTTTTGCTTTCAATCCAAATGATCATACTTACTGTATGTATATATTACTAAGTATAAGTGTTCGATGAATATTATTATTCGACTGTCCATTCCGAAGGTGTCCATTACAAAGTATAAGGTTCTGCAGGAATAATATTTTTCTGTTCAAGGAGATCTTTGGTCGCAACCGCAGCAGCAGTCGCTCCACCTAATTTTATCCACCTAGTCAAATTTGGTCCACTTGGATTGCCCATATCCATTTTCAGAAATTTGCTGGAGATCATTAGATATCCCATCGCATTGTCTGACATCATGAACAATAAAACGTATAATAAAAGATTCATTTTCACCGATGATAATGTGTTTGTGTTTCCGGTCGGACTCGATGCTGTGGATGATACACTAGCCTACGTACATAAGGTATGGGCCGGCACGAACACTTTAATAACCCTGACGACTGCGCCTCATCCAAAGATATGAAGAAGCGCAGTGACTTTTAGTCAAACTTGGTTTCAGCGCAAGACACGACAGATTATCTGTCTGGGTTCTGACTCAACAATATACTAGTATTTGTAAACCATTTAGGGAAAATATACTGATGTTAGTACTATTTTACACACCCAGCAAGACAGACAACAAGACTATTATAAAAGAATATGGAATGGAGGTGTCAGAACGGGAGGCATCGGACCTAATCAGGCAATTGAAAAATACACCATTCAGTAAACTAGTATTTCATTTACGGCATCCGTACGACATTCAATTTTTCGTATAATAGGAAAAAACAGGAGTATCAAAAAGGCGAGAGAAATATAAACATTATTATGTTCAATATAAACAGCTGCTAAGCTAATCATGGAACCTGAAGACAACACCGAAGGTACTCTTAGAGAATTATATTACAACCCGAAAACTGGTTTTGGAGGTGTACAAAAATTATATGACGCAGCACGCGCCAGCGGACTAAACGTTACTAAGAAAGAGGTGCAGGACTGGTTAAAAACTCAGCTAACTTATAATCTACATAAACCGGTACCTCGTACTCATGCTACGGGCGGGAGGCGCGTTTTCGTAACATCGATAGACGAGTTTTGGCAGGAGGATCTCGTGGAATTCCCTTCACCATTCGCAAAAGAGAATAAAAACATTCGATACATGCTAACAGTAATCGATGTGCTAAGCAAATATGCATGGGCCAGGCCGATACAGTCAAAAATGGCTGATGATACGTTACAGGCGCTACAAGACATAATTAAGAAATCCGGGAGGCAACCCGACAAACTTCAGACAGATGAGGGGCGGGAATTTACAAACCGAAAAATGCAGAAATGGTTGGAGGAGGCGGGAATTCACTGGTTTCACACCTACAGTGACAAAAAAGCTAGCGTCGTTGAACGTTTTAATCATACTCTTAAAACGATGATGTGGAAATACTTCACATACAGACAGACACGTTCCTGGCTCCCCATTTTACCACAACTTCTCGAGAATTACAATAACACCGTACACGGAAGTATCAAAATGAAACCCGTCGACGTAACAGAGGACAACGATTGGCAGGCATTTTATACACTCTACCCTGAGTTGGCAGCCATGGGAGCTAACCCTGAATTCAAGCCGGGAGAACGGGTTCGAATTACAAAATACAAGACCACTTTCAAGAAAGGATATTTACCAAATTGGACCGAGGAGATTTTCAGTTTCAAAAGTGGTGTACGCAGCTGGACTGGGTACTCCGCCAGTTTACAAAATAAAAGATCTGAATGGAGAGGAAATACTTGGCACTTTCTATTCTATGAACTTCAGAGCGCCCTTTTGGAATGTGCTGGCGCCGATGAGCTGCACAAAGTAGAACGAATTTTGAAGACGAAAAAAAATTAGAGGAAAGAAATATTATCTGATAAAATGGCGCGGCTATCCAGAAACTTTCAATAGTTGGGAGCCAGAGGAAAATGTTATTAGAACTTCGTAAGTACCCTTGGAATCCCTATCGGAACCGTAACCGTAGGGGTTCTGTAGGGCTCTGTAGTTGGTACTAACGCAAGTAATTACGAAAGTTATTCAATAAGTACCATGGAGCAAGCCTTAATTTCTTGAAAGCCAAAAGTGTCAGTTTACCCCTTCGGAACGCACCCCGCTTCCAACCACCTGGCCAAGTATTTATCATGTATTGTCGTAAGTAATGTTCACTTATTGCATCTTTTTTGGCTGTATGTGGATGAGGTGGTACAGGGGAGGATCCGGAGCTGTAACCGTAGGGTTCCGAAGGGGCCCTCCGGGATGCACAGCATATTAAGTTTGCAAGATCTTCAAAGCGACTTCTCATGTTGCCATGGTCCGTTTTTACCAGTCCTCCTCGTTCATCTTTATCGATAAGTTCTGGTTGAAGTATAATGTACACAACTGACATGAGCCATAGACAAGTAACTTCAAAGTCTTGCCCGTAACTGTAGAGTTCCTTCGGCATCATGTCAAGTGCCTGTAAGTCAAAAGAAGCATTATAAGCGTGCACAGATTCAAAAGCATTAAGAAGTTTGTGTAGGTTCTTGAGTGAGACTCGAGGTTGTTCTAGTTGTTCTTGATTAGGTGGATAGTAAGCTTTTTCAAGTTCCTCCTCGCCAAAACCGTCTATTAAAAATCCCTGGCTGCCGATGCAATTCCAAAGTCAAAAGCTCGTGGAAAATCTACTGGCCCGACTGTCTCTGTGTCAATTGTTGGATTAAGTATATTCTTAAGAACTTCAGGCGTAAGAGGATAACTAATGATCAAACATGGAAGTCTGTAGTTATTGCAAATTTCTAAGAAAGTCTGTTTGAACTGCTTATGAATCTCTTCTAGTTCTTTTAAGGTAGCTATTTCATATTGTCTGGCTCGAGTCAGAATATTCCGCCTGCAATAATCAAAAGGCATATCTTTGAATATGATAATGAAACTATGTAAATGGTCAAATGCTCAAGAAACAATCTTTTTTTCTTCCGCTGCCATGGAAACGTGGAACGGATTCGAGAAAAAGTCAGATGTTGAATATGGAAGATTCACAAATAATGTGGTCGGTGGCGCCCACCAAATTTACTGCATCGTAACTCTTACCACTTCCAGTTAGCCCATTTATGAATATGTATGGCATTTTGTGCTATCTATATCATAGAAACTTTTTTAAAAAATTATTTTCGTAAGATATATTACGATAAGACAATGGCAATCCTTTCTATTTCAGATGCAATAAAAATACTTGAAAGTGGAGAAAACAATATTCAAATCAGTGACGGCAAACTCATATTTGGTGAATATGTAGATCCTATTATATATGTAGACAGTGAGCTAGAAGTGGTTTCCAACATGGGGCCTAAATATGGTTCAAAAGATCCTGCTACATGTGATGAAATGTGTGTCCGTTGGCTACCGAGTCTTCAAAAGTTTACCGATCTGATAGTATTCTGTACCTTAGGTGAAAGTTTCGATGCAAGCACTGCTAAAAGCTATGCTGCAAGCCTGGCCGCTCACTCCAAGAATCCTATCGGATTTTACAATCCATCTAAAGTGTATCAGAAGCAAGGGAGCGACACACAGACAAAGTATTTTAAATTTCGGTTTAAAAGAGGGGGAAATAATAATGCCGATTTCACTACATGTATTGATATAGTTCAAGAAATCGACTGTGGTTTTAAAGCAGTGAGCCCATTGCCAGCCAGAGAAAATCCTGCTATTGTACCTCGTAATATCCGAAGGGGTAGTAAGATAGAATTCTTAGCATTTAAACCGCGCTTAAATAAGCGTACCCTTTCTTTCACTATAGAGAGGTTATTTTGTGTCATCGCTAATAAACCAGAAATTCAAGATGCAGAAGAACTAGTCGACTTACCCAGGCGAAAGTGAACATGGTCAACCAGGAATTAACATGTTAGTTCATGGTCATATGACCATGGTGTACCATGTTAATTCATGGTCAACCATTGACGACCATGTTTGTTAAATGGCAAAAATTACTATGGTCTACCATCGTCAACCATTGCCAAAAAAACCATGGTCAGCCATGGCTATATGACCGCGGTCAACCATAGACGACCATGTTTGTTAAATGGCACAAATTACTATGGTCTAACATGGTCAAACATGGCCAAACTCATGGTCAATCATGATCAACCACAGCCACCACCGTGGTCAATGACAGGTGACCATGGTTTTAAGAGTGTTATGATCTTTGCACCAAGTTTGGGCAATAGTAAAAAATATATATTTGCACAGGGAAGTAGAAGTTAAATTGTGTTTGTTTGTATGGAGTGTGCATGAAGATTAGGGGGCGGGGTTCATATGAAAGGCATGGTAACTGCTGGCTAAACAACAGCATACACACTACCTGTAACATTTCACGGGATTCAGATGATTGTAAATCCTGACAATGTCTTTTCCGAAGCAATTCTGACAGTCAGCATGTGGTACATGACATCATTGTGCTGCTTCTTCCCCTGTATTGTATACAAATGATAGTTTTCTAAAGTGACATATAAATGTACCCAGTAACTCTTTTGATACGTTTACCTTGTGAGCAGCAGTTTCTAAAATTCACCTTGAAGTCATGTATACAGATGCCAGAAGGTCTGAACAGCCATGAAAAAGTTGAGAGGATATACATCCAACACGCCTTCATTCCAGTGGACACATTCAATCACACTTGACTGTAAAAGAAAAACCTCAGGCAATAAATGTTTCAATAAAAACCAGATATGAACTGAATATGCTCACGTGTTTTACAACAGGTTCATTAATAGTAGTACGCTTCACAGAACAATAAGATATATGTTATCACTAAATGAAGCAGGTTTTTTTCAACATCGCACAGTACTCTCAGATTTTAATCACTAATTACAAAACTTTATTTAATATGCAAATGAGTGTTAATTAACTTGACACTGCTAAATGCTTCATGGGACAATTAGATATCCATCAGATCAACATCTGTAGCAAGTTTCATCAAATTTAACGCTGTAATTTTGGAGTAATATCACTAATTACAAAGTTCATTAAATATGCAAATAAACCCTTAATTAACTTCACACAAGTAAATGCTCTACACCACAATTAGATAATTGTCGGATCAGTATCTGCAACAGATTTCATCACATTTGGTGCAGTTATTTTGGAGTTATGTCACTAATTACAAAACTTCGTAAAATATGCAAATGACTTATTTGTTAACTTGACACTGCCAAATGCTTCTCAGTACAATTAGATATTTATCAAAACAGTATCTGTACCAAAGTTCAAAGACTTGGGTGCCGTACCTTCAGAATTATACATCTAATTACAAAGTTCATTAAATATGCAAATGAACCCTTAATTAACTTCACACTACTTAATGCTTTACACCACAGTTAGATATCAGTCGGATCAGTATCTGCAGCAGATTTCATCACATTTGGTGAAGTTATATCGGAGTTATATGACTAATTACAAAACTTCATAAAATATGCAAATGACCTATTTATTAACTTGACACTGCCCAATGCTTCTAAGTATAATTAGATATATATCAGATCAATATTTGTTGCAAGTATCATCAAGTTTGGTGCAGTACTTTCGGAGTTATCTCACTAATTACAAAGTTCATTAAATATGCAAATAAACCCTTAATTAACTTCACACAAGTAAATGCTCTACACCACAATTAGATATCTGTCGGATCAGTATCTGCAACAGATTTCATCACATTTGGTGCAGTTATTTTGGAGTTATATCACTAATTACAAAACTTCATAAAATATGCAAATGACCTATTTGTTAACTTGACACTGCCAAATGCTTCTCAGTACAATTAGATATTTATCAAAACAGTATCTGTACCAAATTTCAAAGACTTGGGTGCCGTAATTTCAGAATTATATATCTAATTACAAAGTTCATTAAATATGCAAATGAACCCTTAATTAATTTCACACTACTTAATGCTTTACACTACAGTTAGATATCAGTCGGATCAGTATCTGCAGCAGATTTCATCACATTTGGTGAAGTTATATCGGAGTTATATGACTAATTACAAAACTTCATAAAATATGCAAATGACCTATTTATTAACTTGACACTGCCCAATGCTTCTAAGTATAATTAGATATATATCAGATCAATATTTGTTGCAAGTATCATCAAGTTTGGTGCAGGAATTTCAGAGTTATGTCACTAATAACAAAAGTTCATTAAATTTGCAAATGAGAAGATAATTGACATGACACTCACAGTATCATCATAATGTTCTGAGATTGTCATCTGTGAAAAGTTTCATGAAATTTTGTGCAGTATTTCTTGATATATGTCCACACTGTCATTACCGTCTCCATAGGGAAACCATTGTACGGAAAAAAACGATATTGCATAACTTCATTAATATGCAAGCCACACTAACCAAAATCTAATCAGTTCTTGCAAGTAGCATATGGTACCTGTCTACCAAATCTGACTTGAATCCGTTCAGGCGTTTTTGAGTTATCGTGTAAACAGACAGACAGACACACACACACACACACACACTAACACACACACACACACACACACACACGGACAGACAGACAGACATCGCTATGACAATAGCCCACGTGTTTACACACGTGAGCTAAAAACAATATATTACTGTACAATAAACAAATATCTCTTCTATTATGAACATACAATAATTGTAGTTTCAACATGAAATGAGCTGTTAAATATATGTTTTCATTGTAAATATTAGTTAGATACAAAATAAAAACGTTTGTACTTTGATCTATTATACTGGATACTGAATGCAAAATATTAATGTTAGTAGAAAACATATCTATATATGTTGGAAGAATAACCAACATTTTAGGAAATGAATTATACATGAAAGTCTGTTGATAAATTCTGTCTGTTTAAAAATGCTTGACAGATTATACAGATACGTCATCACAAAGTGAAACATCACAAATTTTTAACGAGTACATGTAACTGTTTATAAAAATATATCAATATTGAATTTAGTGTTAGAAGAATAATGATTATAAATTCTTGGTACTTTTGTTGATATCTTTTTTGGATTACACATACTAAGTGCAATCTGATAATGGAATATACAAAAAAATGCAAAATCTGTCCTTTGAAAGACCTGGAACGGTAAGATCAACAGATCGCAATATTTAAAATGTGTATCAAATGGAAACTGATCAGTTAAAAAATGTTATGTTAAATTCACACACACATATATATATATATATATATATATATATATTATATATATATATATATATATATATATATATATATATATATATATATATATATATATATATATATAATTTAACTATGAAAAACTTATTCAAAAACTTTGCAATTTTGCTACATGTATTTGTTGAGAAATAAATTTCACTTTATATATTTCAAAATGCCTTTCCTGAAAATGAAGTGTACATGGAAAACATGAGAACTTTGATTTGATGTTTTATCATTAGATGTTGAGTTTCAGCCAAAATAAACAAGGCATCATGGTAAAACAATGTTCAATTGCTACATGTAAAAATCGGGATCAGCTGAGTCTGTGGTGTCCTTCATGGTAAGAGCTGATGACAGTAAAACTTGCACAAGAAATGAATCACAGTACAAACCATGCCACCACCCGCACTACTTGGAGAGAGAGTAGTTGTATCAAGTCCGAAAACATTTCTTCCATCATTAAGACATCGAAGGATCAGCACCTGAGACGAGAATAAAACTGTATCATGTCCGATTTATACTATGTTATTCCTATGCACTGCATGCAGTAGAGTTGCTACCATAAGTACCATACCAATCATAATCGATATGAACAGAGATCACTTCTTGTTGCAATATGTTCTCAACTTCTCAAAGAACAGTGGTTGGTTTGAAATAGTCCCCTAAGGTGTGGAAAGTGTTGATGTAGCAAACTCTCAGTTGAAACGTCACAAAAAGGCTGGAAAATTCAACATGTCCACGGCCGGCCATACACTGTAAATAACGGACATCCACTGATCGAAGTTTAACTTACATAAACTCTAAGTCTCTAACGCAGGCAACGTCCTTCAATCATTACAGTTGTTCTCCTAAACCTCTTCTGTGTTCCCTTCATTGTCGACTGAGAGAAGTAATCGACGATTTCTCCCAAAAACCGTGGCTTAATGGAGTGAATGATTATCCAGACTCACATATTCCAACACTGGAATTCAAAATGGCAACCTTGGCAAAATTGGCCAATCAGAAGTCTTGTTTTACAACACGTGATGTTGTAAGGTCAAAGTTCGAATACATGATGATCTGTTTGACCTGTGACCTCCTGGCTGCTGCCGCTGCCAGTTCAAACATTAGTTTTGCGAGAATGGGAGAGTATATTACTTTTATGCCAACTTTTATACACTATAAATCAGTCAGTGTACCTCTATGGCCTTCCGACATGTATGATTATGCAAGTAACTATCGTGAGTAGTCAGATTTTAAGCCAATTACCTTTCTAAATGTGTTTGCATGTATCAACGTAGGACAGTAACACTTTCTGATCGACACATGACTGAGGCAATGCCACACGGCAACACAGAAAAACCTTGAACAGGGCCCATGGGCTAATTTGCAGCTATTCAGTGGTATGACTTGTAAACCAAACAAAAAAATTGTAGTTTCTTTTCCTGAAATTTGTCACGGCTTTTTTGAAACTTATCATTTAAAAACATTAATGTCCAGAGAAATAACCTTCATGCATTGATGTTTTTCAGTACATTTATTTCATATTCCAAGGTAATGGTTTGATAAATTTGTGCATTCCACAAATTGACCTATCTAATTTTTTTTTCAAAAAATAGTATTTCTCAAATCATTAATCCTTTGACTTTTCTTTTTCTTAAGGATTATGTGGTATTTACAGTACATACCACCTATAACTTACTTCGATTTTGTTTTTTATTGAGTGATTATGATATTTGGTATCCTGTTCATCATTGGACACGTGTTAAATTCTGCCTGAAAATATTCTTTATGATTTGTTGAAGAGAATTTTGCAATATTACAATTTAACCAAAATAAAAATTTAAAACATGGTCATCAAGAAAATTTGTCATTCTAGGACGATGGTCGCATTGATAACGATGGTCAGAAATATAATCAGTCATCAAATAACATGGTTGACCATGGTTGCCGACAATCATGAACAGATCAGCGATGATAGACCGTGGTCAACTGTGATAGACCAAGGTATTTGACTGCTTACTGTGGTCTCATATCATAGCCAACCAAGGTAGTTCATGGTCAAACATCAAAAACCATCAAATAACCTGTTGATCATGGTACATCATGGTTGACATTTCGCCGGGATAGAAAGATTAGCTGTTGGAAGGCAGTGACGCAACGCTATTAAAATGGTATTGTGATTCATGCCTTGCCGACACAGAATCACCTGTGCATGCATCAAACATCTCGCCTTGTCCGATAATTATTCCTTGTAACTCTCCGAAAGGCTTACAGATATGCACATGGAATATAAGGAGTATTTACAAACATTTCGACGAACTCAAATGCATACTGAGTCAAATTTACAAGTCTGTGGCATTATCGCAACTTGGCTTAATGACAGCCACAGTAATGTAACCTGCAATATTCACGGTTATACTCTTATCAGAAGAGATCGGCACACTAAATCCGCCGGTGGTGTTGCGATGTACTTATCGTCAACCCTGAAATATATAGAGAGGCCTGACCTTCAAACCAGTGGTATCGAAGATCTATGGATACAACTCAACTTCGCAAACTCAAAACCAATTCTCCTCGGTACCATATACAGGCCTCCAGATTCCACCGCCGCATGGTTTACTACTTTTGAATCTACGTTGGACCGAGTGATCAGCGAAAATTTTATCATGGGTGACTTTAATGAAGACATTTTAACGGAAAGTAGAAATTGTAAAGAATGGACATCAATTTGTAGTTCATTTGGGTTGGTAAATATGATAAACTCTCCCACAAGGGTGATGAATAATTCTAGTACTTGTATTGATCATATTTTGACGACAGACAGCAGTCCTGAAAAGATAATTCATACTGGCGTAGCGTGTATTGATTAAGCGATCACTTCCCTGCTTATATTATTAGACAAATTTCTAGCAAATCTATTGGTAAAGGTAAACACACAATTAAATACAGATGTACAAAGAAATTTGAGTCGGAAACATTTTGTAGAGATCTTGCAGAAGTTCCATGGTCAATTGTCAGCAGTTCTGATAATATCACTGATATGTCAGACACATGGAATAAGTTATTTCTAGGTGTTGTGAACAAACATGCACCAATCAAAGAAAAACGTGTAAAATATCCAAAAATTCCAGAATGGTGGAATGAGGATATTGAACTCTCAATCAAGATTAGAGATAATCACAAACAAAATAAATCATTTGAATTATACAAGAAATGGAGAAATAAAGTCACAGGTTTAATCAGGGCAGCTAAACGTGATTTTTACAATGGTATGTTGAATAATTGCTCAAACGATTTTTGGAAAGTTTTCAAACATCTCGTTCCACGCTCACAATCACAGAATCCTACATTTCTTATCAGAGAAGGTAATGAATTTCTGACAATAAAGACATTGCTGACACTTTTAACAACTTTTTCACAAATGTAGCTTCAGAATACATAAAACAAGCAAACAACAACGATGACCTTCTCAACAAATTGACAAATTTTATAACAAAACACCTTCCGATGATGCAAAATTCAATATACCATTGCTAAAAGACTCAGACATTTTGAAATATCTTATGAATTTAAATTGTAACAAATCCACTGGTTTAGACGGCATCAGTTCAAGATTTTTGAAAATTGGCGCAGGTCAAATCACACGAGTCTCACAGCTCTTTTAATTATGTAATCACAACAAGTACTTTTCCAAGTCAATGGAAGTCAGCTAAAGTAACTCCTCTGTTCAAAAAGGGTATCAAAGATAACATCTCAAACTACAGACCTATTTCAGTCCTTCCTGTTCTGTCAAAATTGTTAGAAAGACATGTACATAGTCATTTTTACAATTTTCTTTCATTCACAATTTACTGTCAGATAAACAATCCGGTTTTCGTACGTTCCACTCTTGTCAAACAGCTTTGACTAACATTACCAACTCATGGTACCAGGCAATCGATAGTGGAAATCTAATAGGTGTTTTACTCGTTGATTTTAGAAAAGCCTTTGACCTAGTTCATCATGGTACTTTACTTAAGAAACTCAGACTTTATGGTTGTTCAGAGCAGACAATGGGCTTTTTCACTTCATACCTCGCAAACAGAACTCAGTTGGTGTCCTTAATGGAACCCTGAGTGATTCTCTTCCTGTCAGTACAGGTGTACCGCAGGGATCTATTTTAGGGCCCCTGTTGTTCCTACTTTTTATAAATGACCTCCCTCTGGCTTCTGAAAATTCTGATATGTATATGTATGCTGATGACACAGCAGCTCAGGTGATCAGTCCCAAAATTAACGAAATTGAAACCAAGCTGAGCAGAGATATGAATCTGATCACACGCTGGTGCGATCAAAATAGCATGTGTGTTAATTCACAGAAAACTAAGGTTATTGTCATTGGTACAACGCAGAAAAAAAGCCAGAACGAAAAATCACAGTTTGTAGTAAGGTAGCCTTTAAATTGCTGCATCTGAAACGTATTCGTCCCTTTTTAACTCAGAGAGCTAAGATGATATTTTACAATTGTTTTATATTACCCCATTTTGACTATTGTTCTAACATATGGGGTCATTGTTCCAACAAACTTTACTTCGTGTTGAAAGACTACAGAAAGCTGTAGCCAGAGTACTTTTAGACCCAGATTTTAGCACTCCTATTCGTAATTTATTCGACGTTTTAAACTGGTTACCATTAGAGAAAGGATTGTTTTTAATGAATCAGTCTTGATGTACAAAGTCCAAATAATTTGGCTCCTAATTATTTGAATGTTTTTAGAAGTGTCCAGAACGTCCACAGTCGTAGTACAAGATCTGTAGACAGAAACGAATTATATATTCCAAGACACAGCAACTCAATTTTTTAAGAGGAGTTTTACGTATAGCGGTGTCAAAATATGGAATAGTTTACCAGCAGATGTCAAATTTTGCTCCACTCTTCACTCTTTTAAACGAAATGTAAGTCTCATCTTTGGGCAAAATGTTATTTTTAAGCAATTTTTGGCTTTTTCTTATATTTTGTCGTCTGTTTCTTGCTGTCTTAATGTTTTGTTTTTCTCTGTCTGTTTTTTATATTCTTTAATGTACATATTGTATATTTCTTGCATCTCGACACTGTGTGAGAAGAGCCTTCGGCTCAACAGTCTATCGAGTTTAAATAAAGTCTAATAATAATAATGATAATCATAATTAGGGCGAGATATATACACATAAATGCTGTCAAAAATATTATAGTAAGTTTTGATGACCTATCATAGAATACTTATTTTTTCTTTTTTAAAACATTTTTAGGACAGTATATATTATAAAGATTATTATGGATGAGAATATTGATGTTAGACGCCGCTTACGAAAAGCCGTAACCGAAGTATTCGACGGGGCAGTTTTACGAAAAGAATTTCCTGAAGTCAAGCGAGTCGAGGATATCGAAACGCTGGTGGATATCGAAGGTATGACCAAAATAAGAAAGATGTACTCTGTTTATACAGAAATGGAAGTCAAATTAGTGGATCCGAAAAACAGTAATACACAAAATCGTACATTGCCTGTTAAATTAAAAGATACATACACAAAAGATGTAAGAGGCACAGCGGGATCGGATGTGAAACAACAATTAATAGATCGCTACGACCATATGCTTGATACAATTGAAAATGTTGAGGGTTCTGGTCTCGTTCTCGAGGAGATACTTAATTTTGAAGTAATTCTAGTAGAAGTTTTACTCGGGGCCGGCCGCCCCCTTTCGGAACGGATTCAACTTCCTCGATGGTTAAAAAATAAGCATTGTGTGAGCGATCTTATTCTTCCTTTCGGCAGCGAGAATTGTTTTCAATACGCAGTTGTAGCAAGTATAAAGTTAGGTGACCCCCACTTTCGTGAAAAGAAATGTGGACAGACTAGAAAAAAATGGAATACGTACACTCCATTTATGGCCAATTACTGTTTTGATGGAATACCATTTCCTACGCCCGCCGATGAGACTGTATTTAAAGGCAGGGGGAGCCTATAAATACCCCCTATCTCCCTGGGCATTCATAATCCTGCATGAGTGGCGTAAGGTAACAGCGTCAACGAATGCTCCCGAAAATCTGGAGCTTTCAACAACCATGGTGTAAATTAAAGCACTGTTCCAACATATTACGTTTTGTGAATACTTGTTGCATCACCTTGTTGGTGAAATTCTCTCATTTTTTTCCATTTTAAGTTGATTTTTGATGCCAAAACTGCTTCGATGTTGTGTTCAAAGCGTCCACAGAACAATAGATGAAAGCATTCAAACAGCTGCCAATCACCAGGGGACGCGAAAAGGTGCAAACGATCAAACATTTGTTGTGTACATCGGATCGATTACGATGTCAACAATGAATAAACGATTCTTACCACTTAGCAAAATACTTGACCAACGGTTACTGAACACGAGACTCAGATGAGTTCAGACACAAACGGACTGCTTCATGGTTTCAAGCAGATTGCCTCTCCCTGTTTGTTTGTTGATCTGTGTACCTGTAGGCCTACGAATGGGTGATGTGTATGTTGACCTGCAGTACGATAGTTTATGATAGATCTCTTTTGGAAGTATATAGTGGCCTAGCCCTGCGTACGATGCCGTGTGTTCCCGGCGTTATACGGCCTCCCACCGCGGCTCTGCTGATTGCCAATGCCAATTTGGACGGAGCACGAAAAACTACTTTTCTGACTGTTTTCGGCCGAAATCAACTCGAGTCCGATCCAAATCCAATTGCCTATCAAATCACTCAACCGCTCACAGAGTGCGAAAGAATGCTCTCGTGACGTCTAAAACCGTTGTTTGCTGGCGATGCATGGTCAATGGCCGAGGCAGTGGACGCCCATTGGATACGTTCACGCCACGATTATGCAGGTGCCCACGAGCTGCATTATTTCCTGTCGGGTCGGGGCGATGAAACTAAATCGCGATTGACTCATCTCTGTCGGATTTGACCAAAAAGAGGCACTTGAAATAGATTATAGCATCAAATGTTGACCGTTCAGACTGAAACATGATGAAAGGTCTGAAGATCGCCGTGATGTCATTCTTCTCTACACGTTTTTCTGAGCTTGTTTTTTACTAAATTGCTCTAAATATTATCTGACTTTTTTTAGCTCCGCTGTCAGCGACGCGGGCTTATCAAATAGTTGATTATCCGTCGTTGTCCGTCGTCGCGTCCGTCGTCGTCGTCCGTCGTCCGTCGTCCGTCGTCGTCCGTCAACAATTGCCTTCTCCTCTGAAACCACCAGTCCAATTGCTTTGAAATTTTTTATGCAGTTCACTTGGGGTGACCTCACTTCAGTTTGTTCAAATCATGGTGAAATTTGCATATTTCTATTTTTGGGGCATTTTTTGGTGTTTTTGGTTAAAAAAATCTTCTTCTCTGAAACCGCTTGTCCGATTGCTTTGAAATTTGATATGCAGTTTGCTTAGGGTGACTTAAATCAGATTTGTTCAAATGGTGGTGAAATTTGCATATTTGTATTTTTAAGGCAATTTTTGTCATTTTTGGTAAAAAATCTTTAAAAATCTTCTTCTTCAAAACTACTGGTCAGATAGCTTTTATATTTGGTACATATGTCCCTAGGGATGATCTATTTCAGATTTGTTCAAATTGTGCAGAAATATGCAAATTTGCATTTTTAAGGCAATTTTTGCCATTTTTGGTCAAAAAATGTATTTCTCAAAAAGTACTGGTCTGATAGTTTTGAAATTTGGTATACAGGTTTCTATAGATGAACTAAGTAATATATATTGAATTTCTGATGAAATCTGTAATTTTGTATTTTTGGGGCAATTTTGCCAGTTTTGGTCAAAAAATGTGTATTTCCAAAACTACTCATCTGATAGCTTTGAAATTTGGTATAGAGGTTTCTACAGATGAACTAAATGATATTTATTGAAATAATGATGAAATCTGCAATTTTGTAATTTTGGGGCAATTTTTGCCATTTTTGGTCAAAAAATGTGTTTCTCAAAAAGTACTGGTCTGATAGATTTGAAATTTGGTATACAGGTTTCTACAGATAAGCTTAGTAATATATATTGAATTTCTGATGAGATCTGTAATTTTGTATTTTTTGGGCAATTTTTGCCATTTTTGGTCAAAAAATGTGTATTTCCAAAACTACTTATCTGATAGCTTTGAAATTTGGTATACAGGTTTCCATAGATGAACTAAATGATATTTATAGAAATAATGATGACATCTGCAATTTTTAATTTTTGGGGCAATTTTTCCCATTTTTGGTCAAAAAATGCGTTTCTCAAAAAGTACTGGTCTAACAGCTTTGAAATTTGGTATACAGGTTTCTATATATGAACTAAGTGTGATATTTTGAAATTATGATGAAATCTGCAATTTTTATTTTGGGGGCAATTGTTGCCATTTTTGGTCAGAATATTTTATTCTCAAAAAACTACTCATCAGATAGCTTTGGTTGACATGTTCTTAGGGATGATCGGATGTGATATATTCAAAGTATGATGAAATCTTCAATTTTGTATTTTTGCAGCTTTTTTAGCCACTTTTTTCTGGCCACTGCATTGAGTTATCAAAGATTTCCACCTTCTTCATCAACATGTGTCAAAAATAGTTATTCTGTACATAAAACCAGCGGAGCGTATCGGCCCGCTAGGTCGCTTGTTTGATCAATTTTTCTTTCCCAACCAGGGCACAACATTACCTTTTTTACCTTCATAGTAAACTAGGATTCATTTAATTCGCAGATTACATGTAATAGACTCTTATGTTCTTCCTCGATTGTCTGTGACTGATTTTGCTTTCCCGATATCGATATTGCGTTCGCACTCACATGTCTTGAACCTTACGTCATTCACTGAAATAGTTTTCGGACAAACTCAAGAAATTCGACAACTACTAACGAATAGTCGGCAAAATTTACAGAGACTAGCAATAATAATTATGGTCATTTTACCATCTTTTATAGCTAAGCGGATTCGCTTGGCGGAAGCAGTATATAACGATCTGAGTTCCCAGTTTTACCCTACCGTGTGAGTGTAGTATTCGAACGAGTGAGATCATAATCTTACGATGTTCCGAGTGGCCTGGAGATTTTTTATAATATACAATAAATTGACCCTATCAAAATTACTCTGTTTTACATTGCTTGGATATTGATATTTTTTCTATACTTTTTGACTTTTGATTTTTTGATTCTCCATTGGCGACAGCACATGTACGGTGACAACCGTCATGTGATGACCGGAGTGCGATTGTAAAGTTGTCGGGAACAGTTGTTGTTCAGAAGAAAAATCATTTTGTATTTAGAGGCTGCAGTTGGGGATTGTTCATGATAAACAACCAATTATACATTCCTACACCTTTGGAACGGGGATTACGGTAATTTTTCATGTGATGAAAATTTTTTGAACGTGTTTGCAATGTGTTCCCACGATAAGTGTGAACTGATTCTTTGTCAGTAAAAATCGTCAGAAATGGTCCAGTAACCATGGTAAAATAGACACAGATGAAAAATGCATTGCGAGGAAGATAGTAAGAAATTCACATTGCAATATTTGCTGTCGTATTTCTCAGCAGGAATAACCCATTTTACACGTTGTGTATAAGAAGAGCAAGCAGGTGTTCGGCGGTCAATTGCATCTATCATAATAATCTTGATCGCAGCTATTTGGCGAGAAGACAGCGGGTACTTATAATCGCGCAAAATTATTGACATCATGTCTTTGTATTGAAAATTTTCGATCGGAGGCAGCTCAAATCAACAGCCGTGATATATTCGGAATCGTGTTCTCACTGGACACCGAACTACCTGCTATCAACAGTACGTTATGTACCATCGGCGGTAACACATTGGCCGTAATCTTGTCTAATTCTGCCCCGCCTTTTGTACCGTCCTGAAATTTCAAAGCTAGAATTTTTTTACCTTGACATATAATACAGCGACTTTGCACACTAATGATCATTCCACTGTTTCTGTTGGGGTTTGTTGGCTTTTTAATTTGCTCCGTGGCCCCGGTAAGATTTTTTTCACTAAGATACACAGTTTGAATTTTTTCAACGTAAATTTAGTATATTGCCAGTTTGTAGGGTAAAGTTGTCTGAAATGAAAGTTTGAGTTGACGCTGACAGAGTAGACGTCGAGCCCGGTACAGTTGACTGAGATCCGGTCGGTTTGGGGTCGTTTAGTCTGGAAACCTGCAGAGTTCTCTATGATCATCGTTCGGAATTTAGGTGAATTTTTTGGTCAAAGTAATTCAGTAACAATGTACGCCAGATTTCCTTGTGTTGTTTTGTCACCGTCATACGCGTATACGGACGGTTTTCGATTAAAAACGGTAAAAATATCCAGTGCTCGTAAATGCGTGCATAGTTTATTCAGTGACTGTTTACGCAGCAGTTGTCGATTCGACTAGGATTTGCCACCACGTAACAACTGTAAACACCGCGTCAACAGTCAATACGAAAATTTTGTGCTGAATCGAGTAAGATAATAATTGGCTTGCAGTGGGAAAGGTCAGTCCATCATCCGTCAAAGTTGTTGATCCAAAAAATCTCCACTGTGCACCAACTACATGAGTGGCTGTTATAGTTGTACACGTAGTTCCATGGGCTTTCCTCTGTCCCCTGTTACGAGCTATGTTCAAAGTGCGTCAAGCTACGAATATCGGTAAAGTACCGGGTACATTGATTTTGGTCAAAGCCACTGCCTGTTTGTTCCCCGTGTTGTTTTTTGTGTCCCTAACGTTGGCTGGCTCTATATGCGTACAAACATAGCAGTCGGGATTAAGATTTCCTGGATAAATAGATACACTCATAGTTTATTCCGCCTCTGACGCAAAGATACACACTGTTTTACATGTGCCACTCCTAGGCCCTGGGATCGATTTCCATACCTTTAAGCGCTTAGAGCATCAAAATCCAGGCATCAAACTCCAAGTATTTCAGATCTACGAGAATGATCCGCCCCGTCCGACATAACTGTGCTATATAGTAGCTGTAGCGGAGCCAACAGCGAAGCCCGTTCCGAAGGCGATAGGGATCAAATAGCAAATATTTTACTGATAGTCAGCAAAGACGCCCTTTCGGAACGGTTCAAGGGTCCCTCACTGAACGGAAGTGGCCACTATGTACCATTACTGCATTAAATCGCCTTCTTAATTCTAACAGTAATCGAAAGAATGAGTGCAGGCAGAAGTGTATTTGTATGGTTTGTAAGCAAGGTTTTGCATCAACAGAAGAATTAGAAATACATCAGGTGTACTGTGGAACAGACACTGCTCAGCCAGTTTTTCCTAAGGAAGTGTGTCAATTCGAAGGACATAAGAAGAAGGTTCCTTGTCCCTACGTTATCTACGCAGATACTGAGGCAATTATTGAGAAGGACACCGGCCGACACATTCCAATTTGTATTTCGTATGTTATGATTGAACGATGGCCAGGCCGGAACCGTTCGGTAGGGGGCCGAAAGTTTTTAGTAAAAGAACATTCACAGGTACAGATTGTGTTACAGAATTTCTAAAGGATATGAAGAAAAGGGCTGAGAATTATTCGAAATCATATTATTGGAAAATAAAACCGATGAAAGATACTTCTAATTACAACGATCCAGACTGTATTGCATGTGGAGATCAAGCCGGATACGAATTGCCGGATACCGAATAGTGAAGGATCCTATCGGAACGACTTTTTATTGTGAAAAGTGCCGCCCATCAAGAACCATTCCTATATACTTTCACAACCTCAAGGGATACGATGGTTCTTTTATTTAAAAAAAATACATGAAATCAGGGATGTTGACGAACCAGAGCCAAATATCATAGCTAAGACGGGCAATGGAGGAATTATGTGTCTTATGAAAACATTTATTTTTCACGCCTCAATTGTTGTCGATGGGGGGAGGGAGACAAAGAAACGTTTCTTTTCTATAAAGTTTATGGACAGTGCTCAGTTGATGTCTGGGTCGCTCGCGAAGTTGGCAAAGACTGTACCAGAGAATGGATGGACGGCAGTACCACTTTCGTACCCGGACATTCAGCGGGCGAAAGGTTTCTTTCCGTATGAATATTTAGATTCTCCAGAGCGATTGGAAGAGGACCAGCTCCAACGTGCGACACAAATTTTATAGCGAATTAACGGAAGAGGGGATTTCTGAGTCTGATTACGAACATGCATTGCGAGTATGGGACGAAGTTGAATGTAAGACGATTCGTGATTATATGGAATTCTATTGTGAGACGGACGTTCTCCTTCTTGCGAATATATTCGAAAATTTCCGTGACACATGTTTAGAAGCATATAAGTTAGATCCAGCCCACTATATGTCAGCGCCCGGCTTGACATGGGATGCTATGTTACTTTACACAGGTAATAAATTTAAACTCATTCAAGATGCTGAGCAGATGAATTTCATTCAGAGGGGAATTAGAGGTGGTATCAGCCAGTGTAATATTCATTATTTACAGACAAATCATCCGGCTTACGGGGATTACGATCTGGAGAAACCGTTAACCGAAATAAAATATCTCGATGCTAACAATCTTTATGGCTGGGCAATGAGTCAGGCAATGCCAATGGGCGGACTTCATTGGATGACGATGGAAGAATTGTTAGAATGGTCTGCTCAGAATGGCGGAGCAGGCTTGGATTGGGGACCCGGCGCTAGATTTCCGCCAAGTTTTCTAGAAGTAGACTTAGAATATCAGACTGAATTACATGAAGAACATTCCGATCTACCACTCGCGCCACATCACTACGAATTTCCGAGGCAGGGAGCTACCGCCGGAGGGAGTCGACTGATTACAAGTCTTATGGACAGAGAGAGATACGTCTTACATTATAAGTTGCTTGAATTCTATCTTCGGATGGGAATGCGACTGAAAAAGATTCATCGGGCGCTTGCCTTCGAAGAGGCTCCGTGTCTCGCGAAATATATTGACTTTAACACTAAAATGAGGGCAAAGGGAAAGACAGATTTTGAAAAGAATTTCTATAAGCTGATGAATAATGCAATGTTCGGCAAGACAATAGAAGACGTTCGAAAGTACAGAGACTTTAAATTTGTTTCGGGCCGGAACAGGTACCGATAGTGGTCGTAAAAAGATTCAGAAGTATAATCCAAAGATGAAACATATAACTCTCATAACTTCCGAAGAAGATGGCGATTCCTGCGACAGTGTCCTACTGGAACTGAAAAGGGATCAATATGAATATAAAAAGCCAGTTTTCATTGGTGCGGCAGTACCGGAACTTTCTAAGCTGCTTATGTATGAGACGCATTACAATACGATTAGCCTACATAGATACTGACAGTTTTGTTTACAGTGTGCCTCTTCCTTCTGCAGATACCGCCAGCATCAGCACTTTCAATGATATAGTCCGAGAAGATGTAGAACAGAATGGTGAGAAGTCTATATATGATACTAACTAGTGGTATGAAAGATGTGATGGGAGTTCCAAAGATTAATAAAAAGGTGATAGGTAAATTTAAAGATGAGTTGAATGGAGAACCTATTCTTGATTTTGTCGGCATACGCTCGAAAGTGTATGCTTTTCGAACTCCAACTTCCGAGACGAAAAAAAATAAAGGGATAAAAGATGTTTGTGTTAGAAAACATTTGAACTTTGAAGACTATAAGGATCTGTTTGAAACTGGGAAGGAGCCCGAGCAGGCACATTTTGTACAGTTTGTACGGAAAAAACCTGGAGAAATCCGTAGTGAAAAGCGCAGTAAAATCATGATGGCGCCAAATGATATCAAACGTGTGCAGTTATACAATCCAGACACGGGCGAATGGCTGGCAGAAACATGGCCGATAGGACGGAGTTCCCCTTCGGAATAGAAACGGAGTTCCCCTTCGGAATAGAAACGGAGTTAATTTTCATATCCATTTAATCCATAATGTTGCATGTATCTTTCTAAGGCGGACTAAATCCTTCTTGTTTTTGTATTTCTAGTGCCTGATGAAATATGTTTGAATAAGTTCTGAGGCATTTTCTGTTGTTGCGCCTTTTTCTTGTATTTGTGTAAGCAGCTGTTTATATTGAACGTAATAATGTTTATATTTCTCTCGCCTTTTTGATACTCCTGTTTTTCCTTGTATTACATCAATAATAACACCTGGTATAGGAGTTAAAGCTAAAAGAACTGGAACTGTCGGAATTGCTGCTATGACAGCTGAACTTACAAGAATTCCCTTAGTCACATTAAGAGCCATATCAATTCGACCCATTAATTTATAACTGCGACGATATGCGGCGCTGGTTCTTTCGATATAGTCGGCCAATTGTTCAACACTTTCAACAACTGAGACGTGCATTTCTTTTTACTGTATATGTAAGGGATGATAAAAATAATTGTAGTAATATAGAGAGACAATATGGCAGAAGGAGGAGAAGATATACCACTCACGGATTTCGATGATGCAAATTTGAATGATGATGCTGCTACTGCTGCTGAAACATTCTTTTTAGATGATGAAATCTCTGCAAACCCCGACCCTTTCCAGGTCAGCTCAAGCGCGCGGAGCCCGCAGGTGGATTGTTTGACTGGACAGAGAGTAGAAATTACAAAGCAAATGGCTGACCAATACTTAGATGCTAATAGTATTACTGATGAGCATAAACGAATATTAATGCATAATAATGCTAGTATTAGGAATGGAGAGCTGTATTATCGAGACGCCAGGCTGACATCAAATAAAGGCAAGAAGTCTTTAATGATCTCCTCAATAAAAGGTAAGGGAGCTGCAGAATTTAAAAGAGATATATTTGCAACAGATCCAGATCTTATATCAGAATTGACTGATAATGAAGTTAAAATATTATTGAAAAGGCAGGCCGATAAACTGAAACCCTACGACATTGGACGACTCAGAGATAGAATAACAGATTTACGAGTAAATTTTAGCGATAATGCCGATGAAATACATACTATAGAAAATAAAATCGATGAATGGAATAATCTAAACCCTGACTACAGAGCTTTTGTTGATGAATTAAAGATGGCGAATATGCGTCTTAATGAGCTTTACAGTGAAAGAGATAAAATTATGTCAGAGCAGACAGAACTTACACCCGAACTCAGAACAAGACTAGCTAAAATTAATAATCGAATTGAAGTACAACATGATATGATCAGTGGGGCACGTGAAAGACTGGCGTCGACTAGGTCTCTTCGTGATGTAATTTCCGATCCAGAATTGTCACTCAGGCTGAAGCTGACAGAGTTATTTAAACGAAATGGTATTACAATCGCTGCAATACTGACTGCCCTTGGAATGACAATATCAACAATTGCCCTGGCTGTGACTAAAGGAGGAGGAGGGGAGCAGGAACTGGCGCAAACACAGGGGGTTCAGGTCCGCCCAAAGTATACACAAAAGCGAAAGAAATTGTAAAGCAATTTGGTGAATGGTTAAAAACATTGGCCGCAAAAAGTGCTGCTGCAATACCAGGTTTAATCGGTTCACTTGTTAGTTTTCTATTAAAAACAGCAGGATCGGTGGTCGGATTTGTTGGAGAACAGCTATGGATATTTTTAACTGGTTTAACATTAGTCATAATAAATAAAATTATGTATTGATACAGAGTCTAATAACGACTCCGTAAGAATAATAAATAATATAAATATTAATATATGACCAAGCATGTTTGGTGAAAAGAATATTACAAAGTTTCTTTCTAAAAATAAAGACCTGTTTGGTTTCTCTGTCGAATTGGAATGGTGCAAACTCCGACGAGTAAATCGACATATCCTTCGAGCAAATCCAGGTGTCCGACTCAAAGATGATAATCTATATCATAACATATTAGCTTTCGTGAAGGAATGTCAAAAGACTAACTTCTTTAAGCGACTAGAATTCATAAACGTATTCCAAGAGATAGATAATGATGACCAGGAGGTCATATATTTACAAGAATATTCTTTCGATTAATTCGCGACACAGGTAATCGATTTATCTTTCAATCAGATGGAAATATTTATGTAAAGATGTGAATTTTTTTCTTCTGAGTTACAACATACAATACACGAAGATGTGATTTACTTTGAATTTTTTCTTCTGAGTTATTATATACACGAAGTGAAACTTAAGATGTGATTAATTTTCTTTTTAACTGTAATTTTTTTCTTCTTAGTTACTATATACATTACACGAAAATGGGATACGATAGATCATTATTACCGACTTTCAGCAACCGAATACCGCAGGGAACGAAGTCAGAAAGAACTCATCATGTGATTGCTCATAATCCAAGTGAGGCAGATCCAGGTCAGACACTTATCATACGATGTCCAAAGTTAGAAAGCGGAGTAGTACTAGTTCCAGATACTTTCGACCTGGTTTTTGATCTCGAAGTAATGGGTCACAAAGAAAACCGAGTAGTACAAAATGTTGCAAAAAATTTGGTGGAGCGTATGGTTCTCACATTTGAGGGGCAGGCACTTTTCAATTTGAATAAATATAATCTTATTGAATGTTATCGCGATCTCTTCAAACATAAAAAGGAGAGAACGAACATGACACTGTACGGAATTCAGAACGAAAATCTAAGAAAATTGAGAAGTGGCGCGGCCGATGCAAATACCGACAGGCTTTCAAAATGGGGCGATCTTTTACTTTCCGACACGTATAAAACAAAATATGCTATTCGTTTGACTCATCCCCTCATAACAGGTCATGGGGTTGCATATCCATCAGCGTTAGGGAGTCATATCGAATGGGAAATTACGCTTGCACCCGTTTCCCAGTTAATTGTCACAACCGCTACATCTGGTTATAAATTAAAAAACATTCAAATGGAATACGAAACAATATCTGATCCCGACCTCGCGAGACAAACTGCTGGTTATTACAACAACGGTAAAAGTTACCTTTACGAGCATATACATTATTTTAGAACAATCCCATTAAAGAATCAACCACGGTTATCAATGAAAATATAAATGTACCACGACGTAGCATGAGAGGTATCTTAATACTCTTCACTAAAAATCAGAATCAGTCAGAACTTAATAGCGAACTTTTCTTTAACCCATCCATTGAATCTGTGTCTGTAATGATTGAGGGTATTGCGAACAAAATATACGCTCAGAAGATGTTGCCAAGACAATTTTGGCAAGAGGTACGACGGTATTTTGCTGAAGATAAAGATTGGTGTGAAATTGATATAGATGAAGTTGATTATTTGAAGAATAAATTCTGTCTGTTTATCGATCTGCGTAGTTTTAAAGATATTGAATTTCATGGAAATGGACTAAGAGTAATGAACACAAAAGATGGAATACAGCTTGAAATTCTGAAAACAAATACTTCATTTAAGGTTGGAGACGACGCTCATGATGATAATATATTTGCCCATGTTTATGTTATTAGCGATGCCCAGGTCTCTGTTGAAAATAGTAGATTAAAGTCTTTACTATCTTAGTTAACTCCGAGTTCAGAAAAAATTTCTGTAGAATTTTCATGAAAACCGTTCCGACAAACTGTAGAATGACAGACCTCTGTCATGACATCACAGGCTGCTAAGCAACACTCGAAGCCTATCGGAACGGGAATCCCTCGACATATACCTCAGTCATGCCGTAGGAAATCATATCTTCACATACTTACATGAGCTGGACTCCGGTTCTGCTTCCGTTAGTGTACGTACGTCGACTGACTGACAACACTCGTTTCCCTAGCCTTTTATAGACTAGTTGATGATGATGACTCACATGGAATTCCCTCACGTACATGTCTATACATGTTGTGTGTTTATAAATAGCGTGGCTGCGTGTATAGACATGTAGTGGGGGGGGGGAATTCCCACAATAGGCAAACGCGTAAGAGGCCGGGAATACCCTTCGGGGATATACCCCTTCTTGTACTATATCTGACTCAGTGGGGAATTCCCTCTTCCACGCTTGCACAATAGGCAAACGCGTAAGGGGGGAGTTCCCTGTAGTTAAATAAAACAAAATTTATCACAGTTATACACATATATTTACTACTTCCAAAATATTGTTAAATTATCATTTTCAATCACTACTTATTATGAATTTTATAGTTTCTCTCCCGCTGAGTTCTTTTTATATTCTTAACGTATCGTTTTTCATACCCACATCAAGGTTCTTAATTTATCTATGCCTTAGCGTTTTACTACCAAATCACTGAGGTACATCAAGATTCTTAAAAAATCTCAAGGTCCCTGTTTCTATATACAAGATATTGGTTAAAATGACCATCTTTAATCATTTAATTAGTGACGTTTCATGTTTACCATCGATTTTCATACCCATATAGTAAGGTTCTTACTTTAACGTAAAGACAAAGTCAAGCAACACTGTATCTAAAGGTTTAAAGTCAAATTATCGTAAAATCGTTTTACAATGAATTTCAATAATAATAATTATCATAATTTACATCCTAATGGGATAAAGGTTCGTAACATACTGATCTTCAGACACAACAGCAAGGTCCTACTTTACAATTGAGGTTCTTATCCATGAAGTGAAACAAGCTCAAGGTCCTTTTTTTATGTCCGTCCATTATTTATAACTAATTATCATATTTTACATTCCTAGAAACAATAAGGTTCTTAACGTAACATATTTCGGCGTTTGCTTTCAAACTTATAATCCATATAGCGAAATAAGCATCAAGGTTTAGCTTTTTATGTAACAAGATTGGAACTAATTTGGGATAATTGGATAGTTTTATTTCAAATTTCTCAAAGTGCACTATATTAGGTGCACTATAGCTGAATGTCGAGATATTACAAATTATTCATAAAAACAAGTGTGTAACTAACAAGAAAATCAGATGAGGTTACAATTGTGGATTAATCGGCATTACTTCACCATCCAATTTCCGAAATTAGTTCCAATCGTGTTATACCGTCAACTTAATTTATACACCCGTGGCAGCGTTACAGTTGATTTAAAGGTATACTGTCACCTGTTCCAATTTTGTCAAAGTTACCATGGAAAGAGAAAATCTTACCAACCACAGATTTTAAGCGGGTGGCCGCTTTTTAAAACCAGCGCCCTCACATAGGCATTTTGGATACCAAGGAACGCCCCTTTGACCATATATGGGCATATTTACATTACAGGTGACTGTATACTATCGGAAATTCTACTTCTGTAAGACAAAACATGCCCTGCCAGGCATGCCAGTAGTTGTAAATTAGTGCTAACGATTGGCACACTGTGTTAAAAATTGAGACACAAGATACCACTTCCATTCATTAAAGCGTCTACGTGATAATTGGTTTATTGATGCAACACATTTTTATGAGATCACTGCTATAGAATCATGCAAACTTGTTTGTCTCATGCAGACGGTATGTACGGGGAAATTGACATAAATTAGGCTTGTACATGGACCAGTGTATAGTAATGTTAAACTTTATCTCAATCTTGAACACATGGTGCCAACGTAAACTCCCATGTACAATCCCCGATAGAGTTGGTTTTGCCTTTTTACGAACAGAATTTCTGACTGCATCAAGTGGACTTAATCAACTGTAAGCTACGGGTGTATTTGGGGTTATTTTGAATAATGAGCTCTTATCATGTTTTACCTACCTAATATAGAGTAAAGGTTATTTAGGGTGAGTTTCCAATTTTTTTGCGTCTCATCAAATTCCATGCATGCCTTTGGGGCGTCATAATTGTCTGCACAACTATTCGAAGGCAAAGTGTGGCCAACATTGTCCAAACCATGGCTTTGAGTCAGAAAATGTAAGACAAAAGGTGATTGACATTGCATAACGTAGAAGATCGTTAATTTTTTAATCACACAATATATCTCCCGTTTGCATAGGAGTCTACTGGGCAAAATTTGACAATTTTCCCGTATAACTTTCTCTTCTCTGAATGTTGACTTTTGACGCAGTGGAATAACAAATTTTTAGAGTGAGTCTTTCAATGAGTAATCTCAAGTAATTTATCGAAAGCTTCAAGGTTCATCAGGACTTCAAGGTCATCAGGACTTGATCCGGTAAAAAAAAATTTGATTGACTATGAAAACCTTCGAATTTTCGAATTTTGAACATATATGCATATACCCCACATCAAGCTTCTTACGTCACCTAATGAATGGTTCTTACATTTTCCATCATTTTCAATAATTACTTATTATGAATTACCATATTTAACTCCCTAATACTTTAAGCTTCTTACCGTACTAGTTTTCATTAGCCCAAATCAAGGCTCTTACTTTATACCCATCTCACAGGTCTAAATTACTTTGAAGTCATCCAGGTTCTCATCGACAGTGAAATAATCTCAAGGTTTTTATCCAGACTATGTTCACTCATACATCTTTAATCATTTTATATCATGAAATTTAAGGTAGAGACACACGTTAGATGATACTTATTTTAAATTCACTTTTTCACAATAAATTTCACTTTTAGACCCCACACATTATATATTTTCTGTTAGCCCTATATCTCAACATTATGAAAAAATATGTTTATTATCCGAAATCACAGTGTTTTGTGACAATGTCTCTCAAAAATATGCGTTTTTGAGTTTTTTTTACCTAAAAAAATTAGGTGTTACAGGACTATGGCTGATTGAGATCTTTAAAAGAAATCAACAATGGAGTAGTCTGGGGGAAAAAAAAAGGTGTCCCCGATTTTCAGTAAAATTGATAAAAAAGAGAAATTCTGCGAAGTGAATGAAACGGTTATTTTAAAAACCCCAGAGTTGTTACTTTCACACCGTTATTGTGCTGAAACAAAAGGGAATAGAAAAAATCTGGACACGTTTTTTCCCAAGACTACTCTATTGTTGATTTCTGTACAAAGATCTCAAGTCGCCATAGTCCTGTAACACCTAATTTTTTTTAGGTAAAAAAAACTCAAAAACGCATATTTTTGAGAGAAATGGTCACAAACACTGTGATTTCGGATAATAAACATATTTTCATAATGTTGAGATATAGGGCTAACAGAAAATATATAATGTGTGGGGTCTAAAAGTGAAATTTATTGAGAAAAATGTGAGTTTAAAAAAGTAATCATCTAACGTGTGTCTCTACCTAAACTCGTCGACTGTTTTATCCTCATTGAAAAGTAAGTTTAATGCATCCGGTTTCTCCATCCAAAACATGGTGAGCATTACATTACAATTTTTAATCATTTTCATCACGAATTTCATATTTACATAGGAACTACGATACCGATTTTCATACCACACGGCAAGGTTCATTTCATATAGCAACATAGTCAAATTATCTCCAGGTCCAAAATACGGTAAACTTTATATATTAATCACTCTATTGATGATGAATTATTATATTTTACGTCCGAAAAAGCATTCAAGGTTCTTAATGTACCATTTTCATATCAAACAGCAAGGTTCTTTAATTTATCCATATCATGGTTAACGTTCTTACTTTTAAGTTATTGAAGTTCTTATCCACACAGTAAAATGAGATCAAAGTTCTTGGTTTCTATGTCCAAAATATGGAAAAAATTACTGTATTTAATTCTTATTAATTATGAAGTACTATTTTTAACTTTCAAAAAAGCTCTAGGCCAGGAAGAAAAAATAAATGTTCATCGGAATCGCCGCTTCTACTTTGGCATATTTGAATTTTTTTTTGATCGCGAGCAAATTCTTACTTCCGCATTACAATATGTTTAGTACTGCCGCTGGTGGCTCCCTACACTTTGTCGGGTTTTCGCGGGCACGGGATTTTTAATGAGACTTAATCCTACGTGTTTGTACGGACTTAGTTGACCGCCAACACGTTGTTGTGACGTCTGAATTTGGCGAATCACGACGCAAAGTGGGTCGATTTGTTAGGTTAGTACATGTCACATCATGAGTATTAATTTGATCGCCAACATTCGACGTGATGGCCAACAGTTAGTTTAAAGACGCTATTCAGTGTTTGTCCTGATATTACGTTCGGCGATTTGTTCAACAAGATCGTGACAGCAGATGGACGGTGCATCCGATTGAATGAAAATTGCATCGAAAGTATAAAAAATTACGGCAATGACAAAACACATGGTTGCGTCGATGTTAAATTACGATCTGAATGATGACTATATAACTTCACTCCGATCACAGTACAGTGTTGTTAGACCATTGTGTAAACTGTGTAGAGACAGTGGTAAAGAGGCCAAAAACATGGGGCCAAAGTAAAATGAAAAAACTCAGATGCTAGGTCCCACCAGGACAATATTAAAGGACAATACTGAATTGTTGGATTTCAGTGATTTGCTGTACATTTCAGTTTTATTCTGAGAGAATGTTGAAATACTCAGAATATGTTGTGCAAACACTAACTGTGAATGTAATGGCCTATGTTATTGTTGGAAAATATTATTGAATTCGGTTACCAGTATCAGTGTTTCTTGTCTGAGATATTTCTGGTAAAAAGGGAAACAATTATCTTGCCTTGTCTGCATCTGTGCAAAAATGCCAGAGAACTGCGTTTACCTTCGGCCTAAAAAAAAAAAAAAAAATATTTCGCTCGCCGCTCCTGGAACTTGGTCCAAAAATCCGATGAACAAGATTTTTTTTTCTCTGGCCTTATGATTCTAAGTGACCGAATTCATACTGCAAAACAAGGTTCTAAGTTCAGATTTTATATCCAAAACTATTGAAACATGAACATATTGATCACACATTATTGGCTCAAACTTCTGACGCTAAACAGGCTGCTAATTATGTATTGAATTTAATGTGTTCTACATTTTTACCTGGAGCTTAACATAGTTTCAAAACCCCACTATGCCAATAATCTAATGTGTGATATTTAACAGGTTATTGAAAACGAATCACGTTCCAAATGTGTTAAAAAATCCATTATATTCCCGTACCAAAACGCACTCAACTATTATCGTCCAATAGTTCTTACATCTACTGAAATATCTAGAAACAATTGTTAGGAAATACATTCAGTCGAATATTCCTGCATCTTTAGATCCATATCAGTTCCCTTTTAAACAAATAGATCGGTTGATGATGCTGTATCTTGGGCACTTTTCAAAGTTTATCAGTTCCTGGATAAGAAAATTCCAAATTATTGTCGGCTTTTATTCATTGACTATAGTTCAGCATTTAATATTATAAAACGCCACATGCTTATTCCGTGTCGCGATTGGACAGAATACGTCACGTGACGAGAACATAGATACGTCTAGTCCCCACCGGGGTTGACAAAAGTGACGTCAGAGGGTATTTTTTGAAAAGCTATTTCCCTAGGGAATAGATTTGACCAAGTTTGGAAAAATTGCACGGTCACGTGACCGTGTGTGTTGTCTGCAGCTTTGAAAAAATGGCGAGTGACTTGAACGTGATGTGCGTCCGGGATGGTTACGACACATTCTCTAAAACAGATTTTCCGACGTTTTCCAACATTCCAACAGCGTAGGAACTTGAACAGCTCATCGACGGGAAAAGATTGAAGTGCAACTAAGGATGTCGCAAGGTATGCTTAGAATATTTTTGAAAGAAAGTGGTACCACGTACAACTGAAAACCGCTGTGGAAACATCGCCCAGTAAACTTGTCACAATGGATTGTTGTGGTACAAAATATCAAACACATTAAAAACTATATAACGATACAAGATGGAGCATGTGGCGTGTTATAAAACACGTATAGCCTAAGTGATCTCCCATTATATTGATATCTTAAAAGATACACTATCTCCTACTTCTGGAAGTACCCTTTCTACAATAAAGGTCTTATCCTTAGTTGAATGTGAAGTGATCTAAACGTGCATCAAAATGTCTTAAACCACCGGGCGAGCACCAAGATCCACAATATGGTACACAACTTCATACTCAGCATTCTTTTTGTGATTGTACATTAGCTGAATATGTACCGCAGCTTGTGTTGTCTCGAACAAACTATCAAGAACTCAGTGGGGGAGCGCAGAGACTTGAAAGTATAGTGAATGTTCAAAAACCAAGAGTTTTGTTCTTAATTAAAGGTATATTAAGATTGTATGCAAATCGAAAATCAAATATATGTACGTCAAGATTCAACTTTTCTTTCACATTTTCATCACGTCTCAACGACTGGTATCTGTACATGTAACTAATGGGAAGAAACAAAACACCATCACAAAGGGGCACACTTTCGTCCAATAAACATGCATGCAATTTATTCAAATTGAATATTCATAGGTCAAAAGAATGTAGGTAAAAAGACACAAGCTATACCAAATTTTAAGAAGTCGTCACATTGTAATGATTCATAAAAGAATCTATCTGTATAAAGGTACTATTTATAGAAAAAACCACCATTAAGCAACCTGTGTAAAAGGCAGGTTCATAATGTCTCCATATTAGACTTGACATTCCATCTATGAAATCAACATGTAAACGTTCTAGTGTCTGCTGAATACTGTGTAAAGATCGCATGCACTGTCTTGGAACCATGCTATATTTTCTAGTGTTTTCACTACGAAAAAAGCTAATAAAGTTAGTCATGATTTCATGTTTCTCTCTAATCAAGAAAAACAAACAACATGGTAAATAGAACAATACACTGTATAGTTTTCCTCTCACTCACTCCCTCTCTTGGACAACATTCACACATATTATACAGTAGCTGACATTTTAATCAATACACTTATCCTAAAGGACATGAAAAAAATAGTTACATATTGTCTGCTGCAGGCGTAGTAAGGCAAACACACCTCAGGAACAGATTCTAACCTACATTTTTACAATTCTTTTCTGATCTACCACTTGTACATGTTTAAGGGGCTCATTTAAAATCTCTTGTCATAAAAAACTCACAATATTGGTTTCTTGAAAATCAAAATTTTATTTTCCCCATAGAGTTAACACAGGGATGTGGCTATTTTTCATTTCTAACATTGGTAAATGTTAGACAATTTGTTCTCTGAAACAAATTTTGCACCGTGACTCCTCATTGCTATTCTTGATTTGTGAAGAGGATGGTTGAATGTTTTATTAAGGAGAGTCTAGGCAAAAGTTTACAGTTGTTCAATTTCATGGAGCATACTACCTTAATGGCAGTTGGTGACAAATACTGTGATCCACACTTCTAGCAATGCCCATATAGGTGAGACAGCAACAGTTTGAGCCTTGCACTACCTTCGCATACTCTCTCAATGCAAAGAGTACTGTATTCTCCAGTGGATTTCTGTGTGTTATAAATTACCTTGTTACCCCTGCAGCAGACAACATGCAACTATTTTAAAGAAAATAAATCATCAAATACACATTTATGTTAATATTATTATTAAATTGATTGTAGGTCTAGTGAAAACAAAATCTGTTGATGCTGTATGCTAAAGGACATACATATTTGTATTTTTTGTGTATTGGACACTAAAAATAGTGTCAATGACACTGTGCTCCCATTCAACAGATATACTCAATACTAGACACACATGACATTGCATTCCTACAGAATGATGACAGCACTTGTCATTTGAGTTTAGAGTTTCATTGTTTGGCATACACAAAATTCTTGACTGTAACATAAAAGTTGTTTGGAGGATGTGAAGATTGCCGCACAGTTGTTATTGTGCCGAATATTTCAAAATAAAACAATGTAGCGCTTTTACCTCTCCAAAAGTGACAGTAACAGTATTTTTCCAATTCAGGCATTTTGATTTGCTGAAAATTTCACAATACAGTCAACAACAAGTTGCTCAACCACTAAAAACCTTAGAGGGACCAATGTTCTCATCTGTAAACTGTATGTGTCGACATATGTTTTTTCAGATTTCTGTTAGATGTGAAACCCTCGCCACACACTTTGCAGACAAAAGGCTTCTCATCTGTATGTTTTCTTTCATGAGCTTGCAGATTTCTATTACATGTGAACCCCTTGCCACACACTTTGCAGATAAAAGGCTTCTCATCTGTATGTGTCCACATATGTTGTTTCAGATTTCTATTACATGTTAAACCCTTGCCACACACTTTGCAGACAAAAGGTTTCTCATCTGTATGTGTTCTTTCATGACGTTGCAGAGTTCTTTAGTGTGAACCCCTTGCCGCACACTTTGCAGACAAAACACTTCTCATCTGTATGTTGACATATGTTGTTTAAGATTTCCGTTAGATTTGAAACCCTTGCCACACACTTTGCAGACAAAAGGTTTCTCATCTGTATGTGTTCTTTCATGACACTGCAGAGTTCCTTTACGTGTGAACCCCTTGCCACACACTTTGCAGACAAAACACTTCTCATCTGTATGTGTTGACATATGTTGTTTAAGATTTCCGTTAGATTTGAAATCCTTGCCGCACACTTTGCAGACAAAAGGTTCTCATCTGTATGTGTTCTTTCATGACACTGCAGAGTTCCTTTATGTGTGAACCCCTTGCACACACTTTGCAGACAAAACACTTCTCATCTGTATGTGTTGACATATGTTTTTAAGATTTCCGTTAGATTTGAACCCCTTGCCGCACACTTTGCAAACAAAAGGTGCCTCATCTGTATGTGTCATCATATGAACTTTCAAAGCTTCATTACGTGGGAACCCCTTGCCACAGACTTTGCAGATGAATGGTTTTTCACTTGCATGTATCAGACTATGATCTTTGAGATTTCCATTACGTGTGAATCCCTTGCCGCACACTTTGCAGACAAAAGGCTTCTCATCTGTATGTGTCAACATATGATCTTTCAGATATCTTTCACATGTTAAACCCTTCCCACACACTTTGCAGACAAATGTTTTCTCATCTGTATGTTTTCTTTCATGAAGTTGCAGATCTCCATTACGTGTGAACCCCTTGCCACACACTTTGCAGATAAAACACTTCTCATCTGTATGTGTCAACATATGTTGTTTCAGATTTCTGGTAGATTTGAACCCCTTGTCACACACTTTGCAAACAAAAGGCCTCTCATCTGTATGTATCCAACTATGATCTGTGAGATGTGCATTACGTGTGAACCCCTTGCCACACACTTTGCAGACAAAAGGCTTCTCATCTGTATGTGTCCACATATGATCTTTCACATCTCTTATACCGGTGAAACCCTTGCCACACACATTGCACACAAAAGCTTTCTCATCTGTATGCGTCAACATATGAACTTTCACATCTCTTTTACGGGTGAAACCCCTGCCACAGACTGTGCAGACAAATGATTTATCGTTTGCATGTATGCTACTGTGATCTTTCAGAAACGTCGCTGCGTGTGAAACCTTGCCGCACACTTTACAGACAAAAGGCTTCTCACTTGTATGTGTCCACGTATGATATTTCAGATGTACCTTTTGCCTGAATCCCTTGCCACACACATTGCAGACAAAAGGTGCCTCATCTGTATGTGTCATCATATGAACTTTCAAAGCTTCATTACGTGGGAACCCCTTGCCACAGACTTTGCAGATGAATGGTTTTTCACTTGCATGTATCCGACTATGATCTTTGAGATTTCCATTACGTGTGAACTCCCTTGCCACACACTTTGCAAACAAAAGGCTTCTCATCTGTATGTGTCCACATATGATCTTTTAGATATCTTTCACATGTTAAACCCTTGCCATACACTTTGCACAGAAAAGGTTTCTCATCTGTATGTTTTCTTTCATGAACTTGTAGATGTCCATTATCATTTGAACCCTTGCCACACACTTTGCAGACAAAAGGCCTTTGATCTTGATGTGTGTTGATGTGACAATGCACATTTTCATCCTCTGTAAAACTCTTACTGCATACTTTATGAAAAGTTGGTGTTTTTCTCCGTGTGAATCCCTAGATGCTTTTGTTGATGATCCTGCCTTGTGAAACTCTTTCCACGTATTTTGCCAGTGAATGGTCTCATCTTCATATGGTATATTTTTGCTACACCTATGGTCTCTGTCAGTTTCTGCTGCAATATTACATTAACTTCTCAGTGCAATACCTGAAAGCAAATGAACAAAGTTTCAGAGAACAATGCTAGACTGAAAATGGAAAAATTCCCCAAAAGTACAAATGTGCAACATTTTACACAATTTTAATAAATCTGAGTTAATCACCCTATGTGCCTGTAAGTAATCGTACCAGTTGTTTAGGAGAAGAAGCTTGGAATGGTAAAGTTAAGGGGCACTACCACCAACGACGGATGGCGATGGACAATCTGCTATAGCTACTAAGGCTGTACGATCGGAAAATATAAGCGACTGCGCCGATTTCCGCGCAGAGATGTATCCATAGTAACCACGCGCGCATAGTGACGTTCCGAACGTTTTGCGTTGTACAAAATGTCGTCTGCAGTAAAGGAAATCGCGTCGAGAAAATGTTCAGCGTGCCCTCAAAACACGCTGGAAGGTACGAGAATTCAGCAAAGAGATAAAAAATGCAACATGACCGTAGCCTGTACAGCGTAAGTCAGAAGTGTGACGTCTACCGTCTGATTCGCTATACAAGAGCAGGTCGTGGTTATAATTCCAATGATAGTGTCGCTAGTAGACCTACCGGAGAATGGAAGAATGGCCGTCGCATTGTCGATTTGAGTGAACTAGCCGAAAATCTTGACACTTGTGTCAGTTGCGGGCTTGCCTTTACGATTGTCATCGTGTATTGGAGAAACGCCAAGTTCACGGCCTCGGCAGCGGCTCCACGTAGTGTGTGACAACTTAGCCTGCAGCGAAGTCAACCTAATCCCCACCGATAAGCGTCACGGCAATAAATATTACGTGATTTTTTGTATGCTGTATTAATATATAGACTCTAAAAAGTAGAAGAACCTAAAAGTCTTTGCTTTGTTCTGTCATTTCCCTCTCATTAAAGTTTACAGGTAGGCTTGAATCATGACCATGCCTGGACAAGGCCACTGCAGGTAGCCACTGCAGGTCAGCAGCATTTGAAGAGCGCCCTCGTGCGACGAACCCGGGAGAGCATGGTTTATCGCCAGAACCTGTAAATCCTAGTTAGATTTTGCAAAATTGTGAAAAATCGAGCTCGGTGACCTACTAAACAAAATGTGTTTTTGAAAAATTCACAAAAAGAGCTATTATTTAGCAAAGAAAATTGACATTAGTAGAAACTATCAATAATTAATAAATTACCCTCTCCCATTCCTAAAATTTGGGGCATATTTGTTGCAATTTTGGTTAAAAAATAAATATCATGACTTTTTAACTCAATTTTAATGTAAGTAAAATCTTCAAAGTAGCTTAGGTTTATAATTTCTTTATTCTTTTACAGTGTAAACGTGAAAAATGCAATCATGATATAAATATGAAAATGATGACCTGTTTTTATTGATTTTTAGTGATTTTGTGAAAAACCGTGAATTTTTAAAGTCATTTTGTTAAAAAAATAAGCGCGGTGACCCCATCTTTTTTTCCCAGTTTTGGACTATTCATATGTAGGTATTCAAAATTCCCATTTGAAAAAAACGCACATTAGGCCCAGAGAACAAAACAAATCTTTTCATCGATTTTTTTGGACCAAGTCCCAGGAGCGGCGAACGAAATTTTTTTTTTTTTTTTTTTTTTTTTTTTTTTTTTTTTTTTTTTTTTTTTTTTTTTTTTTTTAGGCCGAAGGTAAACGCGGTGGAATTTTTGCACAGATGCAGACAAGGAAGATAATTGTTTCCCTTTTACCAGAAATATCTCAGACAAGAAACATTGATACTGGTAACTGCATTCAATCCTATATTTCCCAACAATAACATAGGCCATTTACATTCACAGTTAGTGTTTGCACAACATATTCTGAGCATTTCAACATTCTCTCAGAATAAAACTGAATGTACAGCAAATCACTGAAATTCAACAATTCAGTATTGTCCTTTAATATTGTCCTGGTGGGACCTAGCATCTGAGTTTTTTCATTTACTTTGGCCCCATGTTTTGGCCTCTTACTACTGTCTATATAACACATTTTACATAGATACATGTTCTAACAACACTGTACTGTGATCGGAGTGAAGTTATAGTCATCATTCAATCGTACTTTAACATCGACGCAACCATGTGTGTTATCATTGCCGTAAATTTTTTACTTTCGATGCAATTTTCATTCAATCGGATGCACCGTCCATCTGCTGTCACGATCTTGTTGAACAAATCGCCGAACGTAATATCAGGACAAACACTGCACTGAATAGCGTCTCTGGAACTACCTGTTTGCCACCACGTCGAATGTTGGCGATCAAATTAATACTCATGTGACATGTACTAACCTTTACAAAACGAGCACATTTCTGGCCAAATCGACCCATTTTGCGTCGTGATTGGCCAAATTCAGACGTAACAACAACGTGTGGCGGTCAACTACAGTCCGAACACGAATGAAGTCTCATTCAGCGAAATGGATCATACATCTTGTTAGCCACACACAACTTTCTTTAGCCACACAAAATTTTGTACAATACAATACAATCAAAACCAAATATTTTTAAAAATATTTTAATAATGTGCATCTTGTTTGAAGTGCCATAGACTTCACATGCAATCCACCCCTACCCCCCCCCCCCCCCTCTTCTCAGACAAGGACTTTTTGAATGCAACCTGCTTGTTACACTTCTTTACAAAGACGGGTGCAGTTCATTTCTGTGCCTTGATTAAATCCGGTCTCGTAGTAATACTGTGTTTCTGTTTTCAAAGTTGGATCGCGTATTTTGACTAGCATACCAAAAGCGGTCTTTATAGAAAGAAATCACAAAGTACTGAGATAAAAGTTTAATGCCCGGTATATTTCAGTTGAAAAATTCAGTGTTTTCAGTTGGCTTCGAACTCACAAAATACGGTTTCCAGTCACCTTGTGGAGATGCAACAGACAAATGTCAGACGCGACGCGATGTAGGAAATATGTCACGATGTTAACAGTAACAACACATAAATTTGTAAACAAACTAGGTCGACCATCATGGCTCTCTCGCTACAGGCTGGATAAGGCCACGATATCAACAGTTTGCATGAGCTTTATCGATTGTAAGTCGCTTGAAAATCAATACATTTCAGTTTAACTAAAATCGTACATATTTCTTCATCATGCACATTGAAAGAAAACCTAAACCACGGGGACCATCTGGAGCGTTCAGCGTCACGCAATGATGGCCAAGCGCCATCCAACGCTACGTTCAATTGCAATCAACTTGGCTAGCAAATCGCACCTTTTTCCATAGAATATCATCAAAAAGTGGTAAAATCTACCGTTTCTATCACTCAGAGAGCAATGGCTGTACATGATATGATCGTCTTCTGTGTCTGAGTTGCGGAAAGCTATCATACATATACCGTGGCCGAAAACGACACCAACCCTCTTCAGTTTGTAATTGCGTCGTTCTGTTTGAGCTGCGTCGTTCTGTTTTGATCTGCGCTCTTCAGTTTGTGATTGCGTCGTTCTGTTTGAGCTGCGTCGTTCTGTTTGACTCTGCGCTCTTCAGTTTGTGATTGCGTCGTTCTGTTTGAGCTGCGTCGTTCTGTTTTGATCTGCGCTCTTCAGTTTGTAATTGCGTCGTTCTGTTTGAGCTGCGTCGTTCTGTTTTGACTGCGCTCTTCAGTTTGTAATTGCGTCGTTCTGTTTGAGCTGCGTCGTTCTGTTTGACTCTACGCTCTTCATTTTGTAATTGCGTCGTTCTGTTTGAACTGCATTGTTCTGTTTGGTCGTCGCTCTTCAGTTTGCTTTGATGTAATAAAGGGAAAGCAAGGCTCTACACATTGTTCATATCTGAGTTTTTTGCGTTTTCAGTATGATATATATTGTGTATCTTGTGAGTGTGTATCATGTTTGATTTTGTTTTATGTAAAGTGTTGATTAGCCATGGCGAAAGTAATAAAGGGAAAGCAGCTCCACACATCGTTCATACCTGAATTGTTTGCGTTTTGTGTATGATTTTGTGTATGTGTGTATCATATTTAGCTGTTTTATGTGAATGGTTGATTAGCCATGGCGAGACGTACCCGTAATTTACGTGTCTTGCTGTTAATCCGCATTGGAGCGGAGAGACTAACGTTACCCTTGCGATCCTTTGAAATTACGTTTCGAAAACAGAGTTTTCTTCATCATTTGCTTAAAATTCATTTTTTATTGATGAGACGTGTTGAATGACTGTATGTGTTAATATGTTGTTCCACTAAAGTTTGTGGTTCAAGTACGGAAGCTACTTCTACTGTTTGGTCTTGCTGTGTTTGTGTATGCACATGTGTCAGAATGCGAGCTATTGTAGCTTTTGTGAAGTCTGGCATTTATAAGTGTATCGCATACTTCTGTTCCTTCTGTATGCGATTATTGTTTGCCTTTGGAACATGTTTTTTAGTGTTTCATCTTTTTCAAGTTCACTCCAGCTTTCTATTACGTCTTGTTTGATTCTTGTCGTTTCGATGTATAATGCATCGTCATGGAACCAGTAACAGCCGAGGTGTTTTGATACTTGCTAAAATCATATTGATGGCGAGTTTGAAATTATCCGAACAGATTGAGTGAGTCGGTCTTTTTCATTTCAATATATATGCTACAAACCACGAGAATGGATAAGCTTTTTATTATAATAGGAATCTTATTAGTATGATGAATATGAAGAATTTCTCAGAATGGTTGACTCATTCGGCAACATCCCTGGCCAGAAGATGAACAAGGAAAAGAGTGAAGCACTTTGGATAGTTAGTAAGAGAGATTGTATATACACACATTAATCGACTCAATGTACCGCATCATTTAACAAAGTAGAAACGATGTGTGAAGTTGCCTTCTCTTTCATGTATATAAAATGGCTAAAAAATGCTCAGGATGTAAACTGTCTGCTCTACCACGTACGGCAAGTGATGATGACGACCACAAGGTAGCCTCGTCCAAGTGTAACAGTGGAGGCATAACCTCTCTCCCTGTTATTAAATTACAGTAAAAACATGTTGTTACTCTGCACATCAGTTTCTTTCTAAGTGTAGACGAAAAGAGAAATTTCTTCCGTTCTATTTATTTATAACGGAGGTCAAACAAAAACACAAAGTTGAGAGAAATATTGCCTACAAAAATAGTACAACTGTAAAGTATAGGAGTAGCTGGAATACTCTGGTAATGTACTTTGAATCAGAGATTGAGAATGTCTCTTTTTATGTAAGTACCATCCTTGTTCTTTGTCGTTTTTTACCTTTTTCTCTTGTATGTAAATAATATATATATATATATATATATATATATATATATATATATATATATATATATATATATATATATATATATATATAATATATATATCTCTCAATCTAGTATTGAATACAATACGAACACCACCATGAACACAATGGAACAAAATTAGACGTCCTAACTTCCAGAATGAAAGAGCAAACTTCCCGTGGGACAACATAGAAATATGTAGGCCTACAATATGCCATTATACCTCGCAATTTATCCACTGAACCTGAACTTTAGGCGACTGATGAAGAAAGTCTGGCAAACTTTCGAAATATAGCGTTAAAAGATAGTTGTGTCATACGCAGTCTCTCCACTCTGTAGTGCAGACTGCACTGACATTCCTAATACAGCTGTGTCTCGCCTAGCCCTGCGTACCGGTCCGTGTGTTCCCGGTGTTATACGGCCTCCTGTGGTGGAGGCCGTATAATGCCGGGAACACACAGACCTCTACGCCGGGCTATGTCTCGCCGTACCAATTTAGTTCTGTACACAAGACAGTGAAACAAAAAATACACAATACTGAATTAAAAGCAAACAACCAATAGGCCTGTATGAACGATGTGTGGAGTCGCTCTCCCTCTACTAAGGGGAACACCATTTGATTTCGGGGGGGGGGGGTTTATGGAGGATTTTGAGAAAAAAAAATTGTCGCCAGGTGAGATAGAAGAAAGAAAAAATTGATCCTGTCATGGCCTGAGAAAAAAATTGTCATAACAGACAGAAGTGAAAAAAAAAATTGTCACAATGCACCAGAAATTAGCAAAATTTGGAAACCCTATTCTCATGTATTCTTTGCCGGCGCGCCGCCATAGGCGGCGCAAATGTTTTTGCCACAGCAATTCTTATGTTTTTTTCCCAGCACTTACGATATAAGCATTCACTACTTTACACCTCAGTGTACTCGATGTTTTCCTTCCCTTTTCTGACCCAAGAAATCATATTTCAGGATTTCTGTTGCAATATCTCAATGGCATAGGCATTATCTATTGGGGGACTTTTTGACTTCTGTAAATTGTGAAAGTTTTAAAACACAAGACAGGAGTCAATAAACTAGTGTTAAAATCAATATATTATTCTCTCAATATAAATATATTAGGAAGATGTACAAGTTGACAATGAAAAATTGAGGAACAACAAATATAATGAAATACAAGGGAGGGGGTCACTAAAAAAATTGAAAACTTCAGGGGGGCGTTACTCAAAATGTGGAGAGGAGGGTCAAGAAGGGGATGGGGTTACTCAATTTTTTTTGGCGAAATAAATTGAAACACATCTCAGATTGCACCATTGCACACATCCATTTCTCGAAATTTTAAATGAGAGAGGGGGGCACCCCCTCTCGTGCTCTCCCCCCTGGGTCTTCTAACAGTTTTACTGGTAAAAGACAAATTTAAAATACCTATCGGATTGCACTACACTGCACCGTGGCGCACATCAATTTCTCAAAATTTTCACAGGATCTAGGACAAAACTGAACTGTTGTGAATTCATCCTTTATATCACAGAAATATGTTTTCATTTACCTCAGTTCAATGACCATTTTGACAGTTAAACATACCATATTCATGCTTTTCATTAGAAGCTGGCAGCTGGAGAAATGACACAAGAAGGTCACAGATTTTCCGTTCCTGTATATTTATTTATCTTCAGTCTCTGGCAAACAGAACTGTTTTTCACAAATTGTATTGTCATTGTTTGGTTGTTGAATATTGTGACACAAACACTGATCATGCATAAAATGTAAAAATATTGCAGTGTTCAATGTCATTTTCAAACAGTCATACCGGATGCAAAATTATCCTGAAACTCCTCTCAGATTGCACCATTAAACACATCAATTTCCCAAAATTTCCAATACGAGAGGGGGAAACCCCCTCTCGTGCTCTCCCCCTTGGGGTGTTCTAACAGTTTCACTTAATAAAAAAATTAAAAAACACCTCTCAGATTGCACCAGACTGCACCATTGCACACATCAATATCTTAAAATTTCCATGCAAGATAGGGCAAAGCCCCTGTGACACTTTCCCCCTAAGCCTCTCGCGTGTTCTCCCTCTGTACTTTCAAATTCTGCCCGGTCAGATATCCTAGTGAAAACCCTGTCATAATACCCATCCAAATTAAACAATTTATATCTTTATTTTATTGTGACTTGCAATTTTATTTTGATGGGTTCACCTTTTTTGAACCATCATGAGATAACTGATGATAGTCTAGCAGAGTACATCAGGATTTCAAAGGTCTTTACTGTTGCTGTATTTTGTAAATTTTACAAATACATGTATTTGTATTTAACTTTTCTAAGTGGGGGATCAGTCAAAATTTCAGAGTTAGAGAGGGGAGTTACTCAAATTCATCATGGTTACGGGGGGTGTCACTCGAAATTTCTGAGTTTCAGGCCGTAAATAATGACGACTCCCTTATACAACGCATCACAAACTTGATGACAATGAAAAAAATTGCATTGCTACTCCATTTGAAGAAAAAAATTGATGCAGCTCTGACAGTAGAAAAAAAAAATTGCTGTCACTGTGACAGGAAAAAAAAAATTTGCTCCCATACCCATTTCCTCCATACCCCCCCCCAAAAAAAAATCAAATGGTTCTCCCCTAACTATGACTCCAGGCGCAAGATGCCATGTTGCTATGGTATTCTCCAAAGGACCGTTCAATGTTTGTTGCAAAATGTTTGCTCCAGTACTTCCGTGTTATGCTCAAAACAAACTGAAGAGCGTAGAGTCATACAGAACGGCGCAGCTCAAACAGAACGACGCAATTACAAACTGAAGAGCGCAGGTCAAAACAGAACGACGCAACTCAAACAGAACGACGCAATTACAAACTGAAGAGTGCAGATCAAAACAGAACGACGCAGCTCAAACAGAACGACGCAATTACAAACTGAAGAGCGCAGATCAAAACAGAACGACGCAGCTCAAACAGAACGACGCAATTACAAACTGAAGAGCGCAGATCAAAACAGAACGACGCAACTCAAACAGAACGACGCAATTACAAACTGAAGATTGCAGATCAAACAGAACGACGCAACTCAAACAGAACTACGCAATTACAAACTGAAGAGTGCAGATCAAAACAGAACGACGCAGCTCAAACAGAACGACGCAATTACAAACTGAAGAGCGCAGATCAAAACAGAACGACGCAGCTCAAAGAACGACGCAATTACAAACTGAAGAGGTTTGTGTCGTTTTCGGCCACGGTAATCATAAGGTCTCTCGACTCTCGTTGAGTGCACGGCAGCGGGGCAGCCGACCTAATTAAATATTCACGTAAACCACTGACCCCTTCCGGAAAGTTCGCATAAATTACCGGAACTCTCTATTGTTAGCGTGGATGTGTCATTATTTTAGTCCTTATAAGGTACTAAACTGGCTTCAAAGGGAAAAGAAAAAGCTTTATGGCTTGCCGAGTTCGGCAATGCGTAGCTGGACAGAACTCATAGTACGCAACCACTGCACTGACGTGGGCGCTGAGAGCGAGAGTATAGTCACTCACATTGATTTCATCACCTGATAGTACCGCATTGTTCACCGTGAACATTTGACGGGGGTCTTTGAGTTTGAGGCCAGTTCGCCACACTTTCATGAGCGTGGCGAACCAAGAAGACATTTTATTCGCCACCCAGCACTTTCTGTCACATTTGCGAATGTGGCGAGCGCTAGTGCGACCCTGCAGTCTACCACTGAGCTAATGATCAGTCGGCTCAATGTGAGCGGTCCTGACTCTTAGATGGGGCTTTTCATTCTGTGTACGTGCATATATATATATATATATAATATATATATATATATATATATATATATATATATATATATATATATATATATATATATATATATATATATATATATATATATATATATATATATATATATATATATATGGATGAGAGGTAACATGCTGGTGCTGAACGATAACAAGACGTAAGTTATTCACTTTTCATCATGCTTAACACAGAGGATATGGCAGAACTGAATAGCCTCAGGATTGGTGAACTTAATATCACTCCTCTCCTTTCGTTTGGAGTCGTAGTGAACATTCTCAACAGGGATGTGGTTTCATGTGTGAACATATCATTCAGCTTTGTAGGAACGCATACTTCTCTTTCTCAAAAATAGGTAAAATTTGTAAATTACTCAACAACCCCACTGCTGAGAAACTCATCCATGCATTTGTTACCTCTAGAATCGACTATTGTAACAGTCCTGTTCTATGGCATTTCAAACGACAACCGAACCGTTTGCAGTCTGTTCAGAATGCAGCAGCCCGTCTCGTCACAGGTACACGCGTAATGACCACATAACTCCGGTTTTCATTGATTTACACTGTTACCTGTGAAAGACGATGCACTACTTTATCTGACCAATTTAATTGATCTGTATGTACCTATAAGAAATCTGCGATTTTCTGAGAAATTGCGTGTAACTCCTCATTGTGGCTATTTTAATGAGTCCTACAGCCAGAGAGCGTTTTCAGTATGTACTCCTTTGCTGTGGAATGCACTGCCTTCAGAAATTTGTAGCGCAAGAAATGTAACATCTTTTAAGTGTTGTTTGAAGACCCTACTTTTTAATAACTTTTACTTGTAATTGTTGGTTTCTGAGTTTTTAGCTGTTTTTATATCTTTTAAACACTTATGTTCAGTGCACCAGGGTTCACTGTAGAGGTCCCCATGTTCACAAAATGTGACTAAAAGTGTTGTGGCAAACAAATACCCAACCAATTTATATAGAGCTGCCAGCATATCATGTGCTCACTAGATCACTCAAGAGGGGCTGTTCAACAGACAGCTATTGTGTACAAATATCAAACTGAGGAAATAAACGGCCAACACGGGGTCATATTGAATGGGCTATCACAAAACCAATCAATGTGCATATGTATAATAATCGCAATCATACCAATCCATAATCCAATAACACTAGGTCAAAATTTGTAAGACAATAGTTGTAAACATAGACACAAAACAGCACAGAACAGACAGTAAATAGACGGTACACAAACAAAGTCAAATTCATGAAAGAAAGATATATGGACCTCTGGCCAAAAGACCAAGAAGTGATTTCAGGTGTTTCAAAAATAGTAAGCGCATCCTGCCCCACATGTGGCACCCGCCATATATCAATCTATAAGTCAGATAGGTAGTGGTCGCTAACTAAGGCCCAATGTCACCGATGCCATCAGCGATCATTTGTCGAAAGAGAGATATTGTATTTATCTACCAGCTTGCTTGATGATATAGGGAGTAATCCTTGTACAAAGTTTTAATGAAATCGCTCAAAACATCCTGTGAAATTTGAGTGAATGGACACATGGACATCAAATACAAGAAACAAAATGGGTACCACGCAGCCATATTGGATCATATCACAAAACATATCATCCTGCTGAGTGCATATGTATTGTATAGGGAGTAATCCTTCTACCAAATTTGAATGAAATAATTGCTCTAGGCATCTCCAAGAAATCTGCACGGACGCAAGGACAGAGCACTGTAAGGGGACCCAGAAATCTGATTGTTGTTTAATTGTTTTATGCTTACACTGGTCGTGTTATTGTTGGTGGTGGTGGTGACCAATAAAATTCCACGAACATAACTATTGTTGTCGTTGTTGTTGTTTCAAAAGTAATGTAGATGTCATAAGAATTACCCCTAGAGTAGACTAGAAGGATGATTGAATCTGACCAACTCTCCCAACGTTATGCTCTCTCGACTCCTATAAATGCAACTCTCTCCCAACGTACACAGCAAAAGAGTGTAACATGTATGTTGGGAGAATTTCATTGAGTCAAACATTGATCTGTCCTTGTTGTAGTGTTTCTTATGACATCTACATTACTTAAGAAACAACACTTTAGAAACAGCATGAACAAACATAGTTACATTCGTTGAATTTTACTGGTCAAAGACAGCAACAACATTACTAATATAAATATAAAAAGCAATACAAGCAACAACATCTACACACCATGGCATGTTCCTCTATGGTTTGAGTAGCTGCAGTACAGTGGCTCGAGGTTTTGCCTGATTTGGGTCGGATGGCACTGGTTTTGCTAGCTCTGCATGGCAGGGCTGTGTGTTACCGGCGTTATACGGCCTCCCACCACAGTCCTGCAGACTGATATAGAAAAACTGCTGGTCCTCCTGCAGAAATACGGCAGGCAGTTTCTCCGCCGAAAACCGATTTTGAATCCAAAACTTGCATTGATCTTCGTTTTCGAGCACACCCACCTCGCCTAGGTACACGATGTGCCCAGCCGCGCTTGTAAACTTACGCAAAGCCTACTTTTCTCTCTCTATACGAAGGAAACCTTCGTATTCGCCGCCATCGTTAATCTCATTCAACCCATGAGCACTCGGGCGAAACCAGCCATGCTGACAAAAGAGCATCGCGATGTTGCACTCTGAAATAAATACAATTTCTAACCACCACTCAGCTATGTACAATCTACGATGATCATTTTCTGTTGACAAAATAATTTTCTTTTTTTCTCTTCAGGAGTTTTATATATTTCACAATTTTCTCTTGTTCCACTCCTCTCAGAACGTCGACTTTAGAAGCTCTATATCGCGCGATGCTCTTTTGTTAGCAAGGCTGGTTTTCGCCCGAGTGCTCATGGGTTGAATGAGATTAACAATGGCGGCGGATACGAACGCTTCCCTCGCATAGAGAGAGAAAAGTAGGCTTTGCGTAAGTTTACAAGCGCGGCTGGGCACATCGTGTACCTAGGCGAGGTGGGTGTGCTCGAAAACGAAGATCAATGCAAGTTTTGGATTCAAAATCGGCTGTTTTTCGGCGGAGAAACTGCCTGCCGTATTTCTGCAGGAGGACCAGCGGTTTTTTCTATATCAGTCTGCAGGGCTGTGGTGGGAGGCCGTATAACGCCGGTAAAACACAGCCCTGCCATGCAGAGCTATGGTTTTGCCGTCCGACCCAAATACCCAGGCAAAACCTAGAGCTACTGTACTGCAGCTATGGTTTGAGTAGCATTAGAAATGCAGCCAATCGCCCTGGGTCCAGGAAATCTGTTATGTTTTAACTGTACATACATTGATTCGAACCACAAGCGACAGTAGCATGGCAGGTCTGTGTGTTACCGGCCTCCCATCCACCACTTGTAATATGTAATATACAAATGAAATGCACACTTACAGCGTACACATGGTCTGCAAAGACCTACGTTACATATGCTAACTCATTCTTTTTGTCCAAACTTGAACAGACAAAAAAGTGTCCGTCCGAAATTTTATAAAATCCTTTCAAACAGAATATATTTTACTGGTCGTAAAGTTTTTTAATAAATCTAAAGAGCACTGGGGCATGAAGGAACCAGGAAATTGACTCACGAAATTAAAAATGCAAAATTTCACTAACTATAGTATGCATTTTTGAACGCAGGCTGTGGTAACGTGTGTGATAGATTCTTTGGATGTCATATCATATGGGAAATGAAAAAATTATCGAGAAATTCCAGAAATTAAATGACCATGACAACTGTGTTACAGTTTTTGCACAATTTAGTTTCTACGTCTCGTGATTGCTTATAGCATGAGTGTGATTCCCACCTATCGTTCTGATACCAGGACAAGCAATGTGTAGGTCATGCTATGCGATCGAAAATAATAACAAATCTTACCAAGGTTTATCGGCAAAACGGGCGCTTTTTCCCAGACTAGCGCGTCGCTATGACACATTCCGGCGAACAATACCTGAAGGAGTGAGGTATATAAAATATCCCATGAGGTATTCCGACCTTAGTAGCAGCCAATATGGTTGTTCCATCAGGAGCAATTGAATTGTCACCGTTACGTTTTGCCTTCTGAATTCAACGAAATTTCGATTCAAAAACGTTTCATAAGTAATCCAATTCAAAATGATTATGTCATCGTGTTTTTACGTTTTTTCTTCCCACTTTACGGAAGCATTTTGTGAAAATATTCCCTGGGAAACAGCGATGAATAGTTGGCATCTTACTATGTTCGCGTAATGTTGAAAGTCGCTTTACATACAGACACCTAGATTTATCTCACAAATAGACTTTCACTCTTGAAGTTGACCAAAATTGGTCGCAATGAAATGTTATTTTCTCAAACAGTCTCAAACCTCGACAAGAGCCCCCTCTGGTGGCACAGCGGGGACCTTTTCTTCTGTTAGTAGTTCCGGACTCGGGGGAAATTTGCCAACCATCTTGACACACTTCATAGTCCTGACCCTCTGCCATTGTATCCGCTGTTAAAGAACAACATGCGAAATAAGAAGGTGATGTTTGAGCATGGGATATTGGAAGCAAATGAGAAATATACTACAAGTACCACAATTTGTCAAGTCCGATTAATTTGTAGATGTTTTCTGTGATTTGACCAAACTGCTTTTGGTGTTCATCATCACTTCTCAATGTAGGGAAGGGGCTTATACTAAGACCAAGGGTTCATGTTTGGACGAATACGGTTGTTGATGAGAAGAAATTTCGTTAATTCTTATTTACATGTATGTGATCATGAGTGAATCATAGTTTTATCTATTAAATCCTGGACGTGGTCATAAAGAAACATATCAGTTTCTTCAAGAAGAATTGCGATTAGCCAGTTCAAATTTCATGCACACACCAACATAAACTAGTCTTGCTGCCACAAGTATGTGATATTACCACACTACCCAAACTTAAAACGTTTTATGACATAACTATTCATCGCTTCATATTTCTTGAATAACTGTAAAACATAAGAATCAAGAAATAAAAAAAATTGCCAAATTCAAAAAAAAATCTTGACTACGCTATTTTCGAAGAGCATGTAATCGGAGCCATACAGTCATAGGGAACTGTAGCCTGTTCTAACGCTTTTTCATATCGCGTTCTGCTTGCTGTGGTAGATTTCATGGCAAGCCATTGCATAGCACTCTCCCGGTCAGCATAACAAGCTCGTATGGAAGAGGAATCATCAATCTTAAGTCTGAAGCTTACTCTCGGAAAGACATCGTCACAAAATCCACTTCTCTTCTGAACAAATTAAAGCACTGTCACATTCACTGGGGTTACACAAAGATTTGCAAAACATTTGTTTGTACACAATGAGAAATATATTGCCGCCGACTTAAAAGTAGTTTCGATTAGAACTTTCTAAAATTTGATCCTTACCTACGCTAAAATGATAAAAGTGTCAGACCCTTACCTCAACATACATGCGCACAAATACCCTCCCTATTAAGTTATGTCGACTATTTTACTTACTGTATTTAAATCTCAAGATATGACGAGCTCAATTAAATGACCTGTGGATATCTGACAACATAATATTTTCGCCCTAAGACGATAATAACAGATGACACGATTGAAACTTATTTGGGATAATTCTTCACATTTTTTCAAATTTTTCAAAACTGTTAGGTTCCCTATAGCTGAATGCTGCAATATTACAAAATACTCATAAAAGCAAGTGTATAAGTAAAAAAGAAAAGCAAAGGGCTTACATTTGCAGATTAAAACGACCTTTCTTAACCTTTCAATTATCGTACATTAATTCCAATCGTTTTAAATCGTCTATGTATGTGTCTTCTTATATAATCAGCCCAGTGTCAATGTGTCATTTGCCCTATAACGATGGGAGTCTGTACTTTGAAAGGTTAAAGGAGCCTGTATGTCTCTGAATCTAATTTTTAAAATATTAGCTCTTAAAGAGCTAGTTTTGCATCAAATCTCTAATACCAGGTATGATAACTTAGAATATCCCGACTATTTTGAAGGGACTCATCGAGGGAAATAGTGAATTTAGCCCAACTACAATGACTAATCACACTGTTGGCTGCACAGCGATCTAGTCTAGATTGATAAAAATCTGCGGAGGTCTTGATTTTTCAACCTGCCCTACATGACCCAGAACTCTGCCACGATGTTAACTGATAGCAATACTACAGATGGCTCACATTGAAATGCAGGAAATGAGTAAAATAACATTTCTTAATATAGGTGCCAAGTGCAATAAGGTCGACGTCACAAACGCGTCCATTCCATTTTTTATATAGCATATGTGCAACGATACAACTGCAACACATATGGACTCGTATAGTTGCATAAAAATGCGTACAGAAGGGTGAAAAACACACACACAATAAGGCACTGGTCAGTTTCTTCAGCCTGGGGCGGGCGATGGAAATTTTTTGCAGACATCAAAAAGTGGCTGACCTCCTATTCCAACTTTCGAAAATAGGGTGACAATATATATATATATATATATATATATATATATATATATATATATATATATATATATATATTATATATATATATATATTGTATATATATATATGTACATATGTACATATGTATATATATATATATATATATATATATATATATATATATATATATATATATATATATATATATATATATATATATATATATTATATGTACAGTCATTCTGTTCTGGTGAAATTGGTGAGATGCTTGTAGTATAGGAATTTCAGTTGTTCAATTTCTAAGTATGGACACAGTATTTAACAAAGATGTGAATGTCTTTAGCACTTCCTATGCATACAAGATGTCAAGAACTGTTTTACATAAATTGATGTCAATCACTAATATCCAAGAGAGAACAGCAGTAAATCAAATACTTCAGTGGGTAAGTGGCTTCCGTCCCATCATGTTAAGTATCAATGAACCCATGCTTTGCTCACTAAAACTGGTTTTCCCCATTGACGGGTAAAGATTAACATTTTAAAGGGACAGTTAGCTGTATCTTTTGACAATTTTAGTGGTTATTCTGTATATTAACGACAGATATGTCCAGACTTCAGTTTGTCAACATAGCATATATATATGGATAAAACATACACATAGGTCCAATAATCAGTATCATTCAAGGTAAATAAATTAAATAAATATCATTCAAGGTAAACAAATTTTGGTTTGGACTAATACATTCCCCTTTTTGCAGGCTATTTCGACGCGACAAACTTAACACTGGGCATTGCAATGTATACTTTTAACCTACATCACGGTGGACCTCTACAGAGGAAAATGGGAGTGAAAAGGTTCAGAGAGTGATGACCCTGTGGTTGATATACAGAATAAGAATAACAAAGTAATTATACTACTCTTCCTTAAAGGAGAACTAAATTTAACTCTGTGTTTTCATTTAGGTATAAAAGTTTATTTTCAGTAACATTGCAGTATTGTAATTCTCTGAAACTCTACCTTAAAATTGTCCTTGTACTACCTTCCAAGATATTGAATATGAATTTTGGCTTTTCGTGTCACCTTTTTAATGACAGGCTCAGAATTTTATACAGGAATCTATCACTACCAATAATATTATATGTAACAAAGTACAATCACGCCATACAAAACAATGTACGAAAGCAAAGAAAAATGGGTGTTTGCTTGTTTCCATAACATGTCCTGAAAAGCCCTAGAGAGCTATTTTTACCAGTTGTGACCAAATCTGATGTTCACAGTGTCTGAGAGGACTTTTCTTTATCCCTGAAACCGTAAAAGCACTGCTAAACTGCGACTGAATGAGGTAATTCGTGGCTGGTACGATGTATTTTAAGCGAGTATGAGCCACGTGTCTTAATTCAAAAACACAATGATTCCCTATAACCTAATCAAAAAGAGGTTGACCCCCATGGATCCACCCCAGGCTGAAGAAACTGACCAGTCCCTAATGCCCCCATTCAGTTTTAAAAAGTACTATTATGAGCTGTAAACCATCTTTGATATTGTATGGACTATTTAAGTTCATATAAAGTAGTTTGGTCAAAGATCACTGTCGATGTTTATGTATAACATAATGCAAGCTCGACGGAGTTTGCCAGGTAAATAAATGACCTAAATTTGATCTTTACAATGTGGAAAGAAAAATGCTAGGCCTTCAGCCGCTATAATAGGTTCATTACTTTTCGGTCTAACACGTGGCTAGAATCGTTTATACCCACCGTGAATGCAACAAAGTCGGGAGTCAGAATGGTTATCAGCTATGCATGTCTTCCACCTCACGTCAACTACGTCCTATTGCGCTGTCGTCCAGCCCAGGGTAGATTTTGCAGTCAGGTCTGCAACGCGGTCAGTGATGAGATGCAAGTTCGTAAACTATGCCCTTTAGGGTGGACCATTTGGTATTCGGGGCGCGGTTCTGTAAGATTTACTTTGGAGCATTTTTCTCCCTGCTTCACTCAGAATATTTTTTCAACTGTGTGAATCCTGATAATTTTTTATTCATTTCATGTCTCAGAGGAGTTATATGCCAACGTTCAACGCTATCTTCGTGAAGATATTTTCCTTCACATGACATGACAATGACAAGTGTTCATGATCAGCAGCTTAAGTTGACATAGAACTGAAAGCAAACATCTGCTCCACAATGCTGGAAAGTTGGAGCGAGAATAGTGAAGCAACCTGTACTGCAGCTGGATTACTGATGGAGGACTGAAACAAAACATCGTTGACTCGTCTGTCAAAAGCCCCCACAACTACTGTTTAGAGAATAAGCTTGTTCTAGGTAGTGGGCATTTTGAGTATTTTAAACATAGTTTTCATCAAAACTACAATCATAGTAGACAGAAAATGATTTCCCATTATTACCTTGTCAACAAAGACAGGCGAATATCCCAATAGGAAATATTCCTTTTTGGCACTGCAGCTTGAATAAGGCAGCCTTTTCAACACTCTTTGTTAACGCAAAGAAACTAAAATGCCGTTATGCATATAATTTATACTGCGAAAATGCTTGAGATTTCTAATGTTACATTGGTTCAAATTATATTTGGCTATTAACAGGTATATCCATAACATGCTTTGAAAGATAAAATAAATAATTGAATAAGCATATTAAGACATGCAAGTAGGTCTATTTTGAGGGCAAATACTTGCACGCTTGTCTAACCCTGATCAAATTGCATTGCAGATATTGTGCTCAAAGTTGTTGGAAACTTAAAATGAAGAGTTGTGGAAACACTCAATATTGAGGATGGGTAAAACTCTTGCAGGACCACAGAATATCAAATGATCCACCCCTTATGCATGCATTGCTATGCATGACCCAGAATGTATGCTAAATTCTGATAGCCTCGAGCAAAGGTCAACCAACGCTATGTCAGGATGTCGTCCAGCCTCGGGTTGCTTTTTGCAGTTAAACATACAACGCGTCCAGTGATTGAGACGCTAGTTCGTAACCTGTGCCCTTTAGCCTTTTCAACACTGTTTTTTAATGCAAAGAAGCTAAAATGCCGTTTCGGCATATATATACTGCGAAAATGCTTGGGATTTCTAATATTGGTTCAAATTCAGGGTAAGGTTTTTCCTTTTCTGACGGAGCTTCTATTTGGCTAAAATAAATTATTTAATAAACATATTAAGACATACACGCAGGTCTAATTTTGGGGCAAATACTTGCACGCTTGTCTAACCCTGATCAAATTGCATTGCAGATGTTGTGCCCAAAGTCGTTGGGAACTTAAAATGAAGGTTTTAGAAACATTCAATATTGAGGATGGTTAGGGGCGACGTCAAAAGTTCAATGTAGGATAAAAAAACTTAATTCCCTTAGTTTCTCCCCAAACCCCCCCCCCCCATCCCCCCTACAAACTTAATTGACTTATATTGAACATGTTGCCAGGCTCTTTCTATGTAAAGCAAAGCTAAGGATCAGTCAATTTAGGGGTGAAATAAAGTAATGCATCGTTAAAGCCCAACTAGCTGTAACTCTTGAAATTTGTTGACCTCAAATTATCTACCTATTCTCTCCTCTCTGAATTCCACCCTGTGAAGAGATATGAACATTTACTGCATTAGGAAAACATTCCTTTCAGAAACATTTCACGTGTAAATAAAAATTTTAACGGTCATTTTGATTTCCCGCCATTTTCAAAAATTGGTAATATTAAAAGGAATCAGAACATACAATGTAATAGTTGAAAAACATTCACCCTTGTGCATTACAATTTGGACTACTCTGTGCAGTTTATATGAAGATTTCAGTGCAGATATGCATAGTATCAAGGTTTTAACTTTTCTGCATGGGGCTGTGATTTAATGTTTGGGCGAACATTTAATCGCAGTGTAATCTTTATCTTGTTCAAATTGCATATATAGCCCCGGCAGGTAGTTATAAATATGTACACTGACCTAAATGACTACATTGTCACCAACTTATTTTAGTTTGAAAGTAAAATCATAAAAATAATGCTAAAAGATAAAGCTAGTGGGGCTTAAGATTGGGAACACACTTAGGGGCCCCTAAAAAGTAACTTTCGATCGGTGAATGATTTTTTTACTTCATGTCTGGTGGCAATCTTTTTATATTGTTCAGCTATTCTTGGTCCGACTCGGCTTTTTTTCCAGGGGCAGCGTCTCAGAATATTTTTTTATAAGCTCTTGCAGTTCCACAGGATATCAAATGCTTGTCCATCCCTTATCTCCCGTGGCTCTGTATGACCCAGCCTCTATTCTAATACTAATAGCCTCGAGATGATTAAAGGTCAACCACGGCATGTCAGGATGTCGTCCAGCCCCGGGTTGTTTTTGCAGTTAGGCCTACAACGCGTTTAGTGATTGAGACGCTGGTTCGTAACCTGTGCCCTCTAGATCTCCTTTAGAAGTACATGACCCAGACTGTATGCTAATGTCGTCGAAATGAAAGTAGGTCGCCAAGGCATACGGAGGTCAGCGCACTAACGCCATTAGGGAGTGTTCAGATTTGACCGGGCAGGAGTTTCAGGGAGGACATCAATTTAGCACATGAGAAATTAGGGTGGAATTACAAAAACCAAAACTGCCTTTTAATCCTGCAATTTGTCAAATTGAATGTAATCTGTCGAGCTGTCCTCGTAAATGTTTAGTGTCACTGTTACTGTAAGCGGAGATGCTTTCTGAGTTGTCAGTTTCACTGCTGCTGTCATTCTAAAGAATTCCTATAACACACATCACCCTCATTAGAGTAGCAATGTACTTTCCGTTTTCTTCTCCATCTGTGATTTTAGGGAGCCCTGCACCCAACACAGCGTATTTTGCTCAAAATAACTTTTTTGACTAATATTCATTCAATTTTAATTAATTTGTTAACCAAAGATTAAAACATTGTTGGGTTCACCTTTTAGCTTGTCAAGCAGTTAATTTATGCAAATATATGCAAATCACTAGATTTCCTGGCTTCTCTTTTCTCCCAATTTCAAGATTTCCAAAGAATTTAACTCCACTCTGGCTGGGTCAAATTTTCTGAAATTTTCACATAATGTTCTGTAAATGGTATATAACAAAAAAATATTTGTTTGGCAACAGTCTTACATTTTGAATAGGAGGCATTTTTTTGCTGATTATGTTTTTAATCAATTTTTTTAGTCTTTTAACCCATGCCTTTTAAAATGAGGATAGAAATATAAAATAGTCATTTATTTCTATAGATACTTTTGTGTCAAGTGAAATATTACATTTCAGAAAACAGCGTCAAGTATTTAACTTTATTAATTTTTGTCATTAATACAAAGGTGACTTTTAATCCCAAATATACACTCCCTTCATCATTCGAGTAAACCATTGCCACCATACTAAACTTTAGATTCCCTGCTTTTTGAAAATCTATAGTATAAGGGGGTTTCCTTTTCATCTTAGATGAAAAAATATTCTTTGAAAAAAGACTGTTTGCAACGTGCAGCTCCACCGTAAGTCACGGCGGAGAACATGGACCAGTGTGAGAAGTCGTGAAGTCCTATGTTGTTGTTCAGGGTAATTTTCTTGACTTTTTGAGGGGCAAAGGGTAGTTGGTTGCATAGGGACAATCTAGAAGTCTAGTCGTCGTCCTAATAGTTCACACTGTGTTTGATGGGAAAGATATACTGACTGCGGTAAGTATTTTGATTAATTCCTGCTAATTACAAAGGGCGATTGCAACCAAACAACACTTTCATTCAGTATTTGGGTTTCGTTGATTGATCTTCTTCAACAATTTTCCGACTAATTTGCGTTTCGATTTTTCAGTCAAAGAGATAGGCGATCCCATGGTATATTTATTTCCAAATCATTCCAAATTATTTTCACTAAATGTACCCCCTCCGATGGGATACAAGTCTTCCACTATTTTTGCAGAAATCAAAGTCGAGAAAATAACAAAAATTGGCCACCAGTACACTAGATGGCAGAGTCATAAAAGGGGTGGACCACTTAATTTTGGGGGTGTTAAGATTTTGCCTTTGTAAAATCTTCTACCTTCTAAGCTGCTTTTGCAAACATCCAACCACAGAAGGAACGGAATTAAAGATTGTAAATAAACACGTCTGCTATCTGTGATAATTTCCCATTTTTTGCAAGAACACATTTTGAGATACGCCCTCAACGTGTGGAAAGTATGCTGAGATCAAAGTCGCCAGTCTAATTCCGTGACCCATTTCTACCGCTCGCTGCGCTGCTAACGAAAATAGGTCAGGTATGGGCTTATGCAATGTTTCAATCAGAATTTTGACTACATATTAATGAGCACAGTCACCTGGCAAGATCATGTGATCAGCACACCTGTACAGCTGAAATTAGGTGACGAAACATCTAACGTTGAAGTTGTTTGCACAGCTTCATTTTTAAGTCTCCGACTCTGTTCTTCTATGATGCCATTTAGTGGTGAAATGACGATTATCCCCGGCGGTGGCAGTCCCCGGGTTGGTGGGTACCCATGCTTGTAACCCAAGTTTGAAAAGTACCCCCTTTCCTAGAATATTTCTGAGAAAAACACCCCCTATTTGTGGCAAATCTGGGAGAAATTAGCTGTTAAAAAACATACCCTTAATTTCGAAATCTGGGAGGTTAGTATATGTTGACTTCCAGGGTTGACCCTGGAGGTTGACTTTGTATACATGTACATACATCACAAATGTTTGTCCTCACCTGATTTTAGTCACATTCATACACAATCATCTTCCTTATCCGTTTGGATCTGGAGTTCTCTGCTGGCTCCTGTGTGAAAATACACCTCCCATCATCTACTGTCCCTAGTGTTTCTAGGATTCTTTGCTTATTCTTCACATTGTCAGTCTTTTTTCTGGATTTTGCATTTATGTTTTTCACAAATTCTTTTAGTGACTACCCCTTTAAATCTCGGAGGTTACTCTGAAAAAGTACCCCTTTTTCTCGATTTCACGGACCTAGAATCTCCGAGATGACTGAAGAAAAACACCCCCTTTTCCGTGAATTTGGTAACGCGCTTGGGTACCCACCAACCGGGGACTGCCACCACCGGGCGATTATCGTCTATGATTTTTTTTCCTCAGACCTGACCTGGTGACCATTGTGACCTTTGGCATTCAATATCGACACAGGATGCTTGGTTCAGGAACTATGGATTTAAAATGACTCCATGGGCATACGAAATCTAAATTCGAAGGTAAATCTAAGTTTGAAATAAATACAACACAACCACTGCACTCGTACTTTCGGCCAATGATTACAATAGCCCATAGCTGACAAAATTCTCGTTAGCAGCGCAGCCAGGGATAGAAATGAGTCAGGGCACCAGACTTCAAACTGTCGTACTCTACTGTATCTTTAAGCTGTGATGCTTCTAGAGTTTTTTTAAGATTTTGCCAGTCTGTCGCTTCCAGAGTTTATATCACGTCATGCACAAATACGCCCTCAACGATCAGAAAGTAAAATCGAGACCACAAGCAGATAGAACACTCTGAAAAAGAAATATGCTTTTTATGATTGAAGTATTGCAAAAGCTAAAAATTAAGAGAAAATTCAAAAAATCAATTATTTTATTGGAATATTTCAGGTCGAAGATTTGTACCTAACAAGAATAAAATACAAAAAGTATCGTTGAAAGGGGGTAAAATAGGTTGCAATTGTTCCATGGGGCACAGAATGGTGCAGTCGATCTCGGCGAGAAGGTCGGCATTGACTCGGCGTCCAATGGTAACTGTTGGATTCCTTGTTTTTGCGATATTGCTTTATTGCCTCTTCAGTTCACCGTTTGATCGATAATATTGTGACAACACGTATAGACGTCAACCACCTTGCTATTTCCAGGTTTTAACGTCAGGATGCTTGTCCTGCAACCCGACAGTCACCTCAATACCAGAAATATGACTCTTTCGGTAAAATCGGGCCAGGAACACTAGATAGATGACTACAATATGTCTACGTCAGTTTCGCTGTACTACCATGTCGGCCAAACGGTGATTATTCGGCAGGGACGTTCAATCAAAACAATCTTTGGGGGAACGGATCAGCAATTCGTGTGATTAATATGCGCCTAAATGGCCACAAAGAAGCCAAGCATGCAACTACTCCGTGCTTTAAGATGGCAACGCCCACAGGGCCTGCCTATGACTCTGTGGAAGAGCGTATTTAGAATTTTTGCATCCAATCAGAATAGGGTAGTAGGCCAACAGTCGATTTTAATAAATCCTTTGATACAAGCAGAATTGAAAGTAGCAAGTTTCTTCGCGTAATACCGAACCAACCAAGACAGAACTAGTTGTATCACCACATCCGAATTCTTCGAATTGATCTCCATCGACGAAATGCTACACACGAAACTGAAGGATGTTCACCCAAGGCTTGGTTAGGGAGAGTATACAAAGCCGATAATAGTCAGCTGTGCGGAAGGGACGATGCAGTATTACAAGCATGCAGGTTCTTCTTTTTGGGGTATTCAACTAACTCATACAAATACATGATATTAAATACTTAATTACGGGTAATTATTCGGATACGAAACGACAGCAAAAGTCTAGCAGCCCTCTCCTTTCACCATCTTCTGTGCTGTCCATTCCGGGAACTGGACAACCTTGAGAAGCAGGTCACAGAGTCGCTTGCAGAACTCTATGCAGACTCCGAAAGGCAGACAGATGATGTAGAACCAGGCTACGAAAATCGCCACCGGCCACGACACAAAAATGAGACACAACAGCCATAGGATTGTCCACAAAACATTACCCATGGTTCTTCTGTTATCTGTGAACGACAAAAATAGGAAAACGGGCAACCGTGTCAACAAGGGTGATGCTAGAATTGATCGGTTAAAATAAGTACCTAACAGGAAAAGAGCCGCAAAGTACCTCCAAGTTGCAAGACAAAACGACACAATCACTTGAAGTAACTGTCGACGTCCTCATTACCATCATAATCATCGTCACCACCACCACCACCATCACCATAGCAACAACAACGGCTACGATGATGACGACGACGACGACAACAACAACAACAACAACAACATCAGCATCGTAATCGTCGTTGTCGTAATCATAAATATCATTATCATTGTTATCATTAAAGTTATCTCACTATCATCATTATCATCATCATTGTTACCACTACCATCACTATCATAACAAAAACAACGATGACGACAAGACAACAACAAAAGCAACAACAACATCTTAATCGTCGTTAAAGTAATCATAAATATCATTATCATCGTCATCATTATAGTCGTATCGTCGTCATCATCATCATCATCATCATCATCATCATCATCATCATCGTCGTCGTCGTCATCATCATCATCATCATCATCATTATCATCACCATCATCATCATCGTCGTCGTCGTCGTCGTCGTCGTCGTCATCATCGTCAAAATCAAAGTCACTTCACCGCTAGTATCACCATCACTTCCTAACCGTCGTTGTCACCATTGCCATCATAATCATCGTCACTCACGATTTGGTAGAAGGCCCTTAGATTAATCATTTCATTTTAGGCCACAATGGAAGCCAAAATACTACAGTCTCTAACGTTACATAATTGCCTAGACGGACCCATTCAACAAGATGGACGGAGAAAAGAAACTGAACAACCAAATGCGGGTTTATAATTGGTTGATTTATTGAAATTGTTAATGCTAATGTACGGTTTGTGTAAAGTTGTTGATGCTAATGTAGGGTTTGCGCATGTAAAGTAAACGTTCTTGGTGGGACCGATGTATTGTGAATTTAATCAGATCATATTACACATAACTGGCTCTAATTCTGGTCGGTCGGTTTGTTTTTATTATTTTGTACTGTGCTTTGCCAATCCTAGCTTAATTAACTCAAGGGTCATCCAACACTATGGATGGATTTATTTTAATTGCCTTGACGAACGTGTGGCTCTGATGCCAGCCGGCAATGTAACATCCCAGTGCGGACTTAATCCAAAAATCTAGCAACATATTTATGTAACGATTGCAATTTCAAAGGAGAACAAAAGACAAAAACACCTCATAATCTTCTTAACACCTTAGTTAATCTGGATCCCGGGCCTCATCGAGCCGGGATTTAAACCATAGACAGTAGAGGGGAAGACCCCTCTGATGTCTATGCTTCAACAGAGGGTGTGTGAGGAATCCCTCCCCTTCACTTATATCAGTTTCCGTAGCGCAGAAACAAACGGAATATTGACAGTGTCTGAGAGCTGATTCAATGTACAGGCGCCGTCAACTCTATCTGCATCACATTGCGTAATGTTTGCCAGATTGATAATGCAGGACCTGCAAATGATTTTAATGCCTACTAATCGTCTATAACAGACACTATACGACTGACGTCACGCGAAAATGCTTACATTTATTTTTTATTCTCCAGAAAAAAGTTAAACGTGACAAAAAACACGTTCTTAAAATGATGTCGTTATGAAATCCGTGAAAGGCTATAAAAAGTCAACGTTGAACATAGTCTAACCATAGACTTTAAAGTCCGTTTTTAAAGTCTATGGTCTGACCAAATACCATAAACACCAACCAACCGTTATTGTTTGACTTTTATCAGCTCGATTCATTTATAACTGCCACAAACGTAATACTTTGTAGAAGTCGTAAACCCAATTCCCACTCCCCTCATCCAATGTATTTGGTAATTTCTTTGCTTTTAATTACAACCACAGTCTCTCAAAACAGGGAACATGATTACACTACAAGTCATACAACTTAGTTTACACCGTGCAACCCCACGGTCCAAGAGAAATGAAAATGATATGCCTACGTGGGTAGAGAGACAATGGTATGCCCGAACATCCTACGAGTCGGGCAGATAATTGCAGATCATGTTAGAATATAGATTCGGCGTCTTGTACGTACCTGTTGATTCACGTCGTCGGGGAAAAAACTCTTGCTTGGCTCGCCCGTTCGTTTGATGTACGGTTCCCTCAGTCCTCAAAACTCACCCGTATCCAGACGACACCAACGCCTCTGCGAACTAACGAGAAGTGGTGATTGCATAATTTTATGTTTACGTCAATATTGCATTTGACCTCCAGGCCCTCTCGAATGGGAATTCATTCACAAAAAACAGCGGGGTGGCAATACGGACTCGAGTCTCTCCTTACTATTCGAGCTGAAAGTAGTTCGGTGACTAAAAGCGACATTAACGTTGCCAGGAAACAGTGAACAGTTCCTTCTCGAAGGGTTGCCGAAGTTTGACCTGTGATTACCGTTGACTGTAGTACAACCTATACTTCACCTTGTTTATACAATGTATATTGTAAATTACTGTATGATAGTTCTCGACTCCGAAATAATGTGAGACATCCTAATGTTTATTATCAAGCATGATATCATGTAGTAAGGCATTATACACTGTACACTGACCGGAAAAACACACTAAACATATTTTTTTACCAAACGCGAGATTTTCAATAACCATGACTTCGATGAAGCTTCGCTGACATCATTATGCAAAAATTTAGAGAACTTGCTGGCCCTGTACTAGAATTTTTGACCTTGGTATTCTTTTACGTGTCATCTTACAGCGCGTCCCATGATCAAATGATGGCGATTTTTTTTCCTTTTGTGCAATCACTGACTACTAGACGAAGTATTGCTTTTCTATTAAATTTAGGAATGGCGGTATCACCTCCATGTTTACCTATAACGACTGACCGCCAAGTGAACGCCGACTCATAACTTGATTACGTAACTATTCGTGTGGTGTGCGACCGCTAATGCGAGGCTTGGCCAAACATGTATTACTCTAATTTGTTCGCTATTTTACGGCTGAGCGGCGGACATGGACAATTACTTTCTAAATCCGTGACGCCAACACGTTCGCAGGTCAGGTTCTGACGGGCTTAAAGTTGTCACACGATGACACCTGTCACCGGAGTCTGTTTAATGCTAGTGCCTATAAACCCATATATTACCGTCATATTCGCTATTGACTTAACAGGGTTGCAACATGAAATGAAACAAAGACATCTGTCGCCGCATTTGTTGAACTAACAGTAAATATTTGCTTGTTAAAGTCAAAAGGCGTTATAAAGAAACGTAACTTGATCAACTCAGAATGGGTGTTTTCCCTGTTATTTGGGCTGATCAAAGCAAAAACAAGGCGCGCGTCCTTTGTCCTTTCAAGTTGATGTCAATGTTGTCCCGGGGCCCACCAAGAAATGAGTTTGTTGTTCAAACAGTACATAGGACTGTTAAGCCACTAGCACGATTGTACTCACAACATGGCAACTTTACTCTGAGTTCAGTAGAAGTTAAGAGAAGTTAACTCTACTCCTTCTGATCAGTACTTACCGGCACGGTATGGCTAGCCTGTGTGATGTATCTTCGTTCTGGAGGTTGTCAGCTAAAACCTCGACTGTTGATGGGTGTGTCTCTATGTCAAGTGTAGCCTGCAGTTGCAAGGAATGCTGTGTTTACACTTGTCTTGGGCTAATATCTCTCGTACGGGATGGGGCGGTCAACAAGAGCAAGCGCACCACAAGGCTGGAATACCTTATGTACACTTTTATCGATGAGGGCGCTAACAGGGTCAGTGACAACTGTCAATAAATCAATTGAATATTGAATATAAATCATTCTGTGGGTATTTTTTCCGTATACGTTCGCTTATAGTATTGTACTTTAAACAAGATAAATGTATACTACAAGTTGACATAGGACACAATAGTAAGTTTTTCACAGAGTACAGATTCCAAACATAAATGCAGGTCGTGAGCGACAGTCTGAGACGTAATTTTAGTGAGGACTCATACGATAAGATTTATTGCGCGACTAAGATATTAAGACATACCTTAAGGAACTGGCTGTTACCTCGGCTTTCTTGAAAGTTTAACAAATTGCATTTTTATGTCACTGTGTACTCCGCGTCTGTGAGTATTAATTTTCATTTGATCCGTTCAAGCGTGCGTGCGAGATGCACCGGCGTTTGTCGCCATGAGAGTGTTTCTAGATCGCAACGCAAGGGACATAGGGAATTTACGATTCATTAAAAAATGGAAAAAATCTGAACTGATTGCCTATTTGTATCAAGTGTGATCCTTGACCTTTCTCAAAGCATAGTTAAATACAGGAGTACAATGTACAGATGCACTATCTTTTCGTTATTTTACTTTCTTGTGGGAAGACGAGGTGAAATGTCAGTTGTCACAGTGTGCAGAGCTCCACTTACACGGCAGGTAGGTAGAACCACAGACAAATAGAAACAGACTGGCAACGAGTATTGTTCAAGGCGTGAAACGGTTACGTAAGTCATCCATGTTCACCTCTCCTCAGGTAGCTCTCGCCTCGCTTTTCCGAAGAGTGCCGACCATGCACCCTTCGGTAGTTTCCGGATTTTCGCCAATTTTTAAGCGAAAGTATGTTCGGCAAAGTTTGTGTAATTGTTGTCATGTGGTGCTGAGTTGAATCGGCATGCTGGCGAAAACGGGAAAGTATGACCTTCGGGAAAGTGAGTTTTACCATTTTAAAAATTCCTCTCACATTTTTATGAATATATAATGAGTGTGTTTCAACCAAATTTGAAAGTCTTCTATCGATACTGTCTAGTTTTACTCAATGGTTTACGGTCAGTCATATCGTCTATTAAAGTTGGTCATTGAAGGACGTGTTTATGAAACTGCGGGCGTGTTATGTTTTGATTGGCGTGAAGCAGTGTTTCTGCCCTGAGAGCTCACAAAGTAAGTATGGTTGCTACGCGACTGGCAGCACGATTCCATCTCGTCCTACTTTTTGCATAATCTCGTGCAATTATCAACCACGAACAAAGGTCTCCAAAAAATCTAACACCTATGAAGCTCATTTTAATATGAAAAGGCCATAGTCTTCAGAGACGACCATGGAACAAAAGCCATGCCTTGTTGCTAGTCTGTTTCTTCTATTTGTCTGTGGTGAACGAAGAAATAACTTCTCATACTTACCAAAAACTATATAATGAACTTTGGTTATCCGTTTACCTCTAACTTGAAACAGGGATTAAAGATGGTCAATTAATTATCGTTGTCAGTAAGTTTGATAACTGAAATAGTACATGGCAAATTCCATCGATGTTGTCAAAAGTGCGACGCTAAAATTTTGGGCATTAATTTATTATCAGTGAACAAACTAGTATACGGACAATCAGCTAAATAACGCCTTATCCAGTCACGTGACAATGACATTTAGGTGAAATCCAGAAAAGGGCTACCTTGAATATATTTTCGTGTAAGAAATAAGAAAGATGTGTATTTTTATTTACGTACACATAAGTTTGATCTCGGTATTACAGTAGACTATGTAGGTACATATACATAAATGTCCGGAAGACTGATTAGCAGTGAACTTTACAATGTCGGAAATGAAAGAAACTGGTATTCGCTTTCAAAGCTAGTTGGTTTAACTTGAAGAGGTCAGACATATTATCATTGGAGTCATCTAACTAGGTGCATAATATGAAGAAATGAGAATTTTACCGGTGTACATACAACCAGTAATTTCAAAGACAAAAAAGAGTCCTACTGAATGAAATGTAAAAAAAAAAAAACAGCCCATGTCGGTCCTAAAAACGATCGAGTCGTTGACGTGTTCCAAAGTAAAGAACTCAGGTATATCAAGATCCAGGATGGCTATGTAGTTTGCATCGATATTTGGTAATTCCATTTTGTTCAACGACCGAAATTTTATAGCTATAGATATGTTTGATCGTTCACTTACGTTCAGACCTTTCAACTTAAAAAACCGCTACCTATTGATAAGAAGGCTCATCACATTAAAGGGACAAAGTCGGCCATTTTTCATGAATTTTGTTTGATACGAGATACTACGTATATTGTTTGACATGTTGAAAGATACTGAATGAATGGGTGACCATACATATATTTTACCCCGGTTTTACACAAATTATTAAATGAAATCATCGCAAAAATGAATTAATGGTCATGACCATTAATTCATTTTCGCGATGGTTTCATGTATAATGTCTAAAACCGGGGTCGAATATATGCATGGTCACCCATTCATTCAGTCTTTCAACATGTCAAACAATTACATAGTATCTCGTATCAAACAACATTCATGAAAAATAGCCGACTTTGTCCCTTTAAGACAGATGTGTAAAATTAAGTTTCATCATTACTGAATTTGTTTGATTAATGAAGATAGAGACAATGGAGCTGGGTTATTTAAAGCCGGAGTCTCATTTTAAGTTAATTAAAGATGCAAATAGGTTTACCAATCAAGGTACTTCTGCAAGTCCGAAAGAATCAATCTATGTCCCTTCAAAGGCAATTTACGTATTGTTTAGTGTCTATATATGTCTCTCTGTCCCTGTTTGTTTGTCCGTCTATCTGTCTCTGTTTGTGACTTGACTCTTCCTATAAATTGGAAATATATAAATCTCAATGAAACCTTAAATATCGCTGGTCTTAATGTCTCGTTCTTTTTACATTTTTGGCATGTGGATGCGGCTGTGTGTAAGATTTACTCGACCCAGTTGCAGTTTCCATGACAACAAGACATTTAATTCTTCATCGCTCTAATTCCCAGATGTTGTTGTATCGGATCCGCATCCCTCTCCCTTCATCATCTTCCTGGCTGTCCATTCGGGAAATTGCACCACCTTCAGCAGAAGTTCGCAGAGCTTCACGCAGAATTCTATGCACACGCAGAAAGGCAGACAGATGCAGTAGAACCAAGCGACGAAGAAAGAGATCGGCCAGGCGATGAAGACCAGTAACAGAAACCAGAGAATACCCCATAAAACCTGTACAGCACCCATTGTAAGTGTTGTCGAGTCCCGTTAATTTCTCCTTCAAGTCAGCTCTACAGGTATACCTGTACGACAAAGGGGAAAAATGCGAGTATTGGTTAAAAATGTATCATATTTTGTATCAAAATAACTCGACGTCAACAGTTATAGAAATGGATTCTTTATCAAAGAAGTGATATATATGTATTCGTAAGTATATCTGAAAATGAAATTAAGGCAATTTAATTTTTTTTGTTTGCCGTCCTCGGATTTTTGAAAAACCTACAAGCCAGCCAGGGAAAAAAAAAACAAACAAAGATAAACATTAGCTAAAAACTTTCATTTGATTTCCTTTCAAATTGGAAAAATAATATTTTTATCTGTAATAGTGTTAAGATTGTGTTTTTTTATTAATTTTCTCTGAAAACCTACCACGGACGGCAAACAAAGAACCTAACTTATTTCTACAGAAGTGCAGTGGACGCCTGTTACTATCAAGCATCATTATGGAAACATCTGAGTGAGCAACAAGCCAGAGGTCATTTTGGTGATCGACCAAGTATCGAGCGGTATATCTGAGGAGAGGAGTCGATTCAAGAGGTCAAGTGACTAACACTCATACTTCTATAAGAAACTCTAGCAGCGAGTCACAGTATAGGGTCGCAATATTGTTGTTTGGTCCTATCTTGCCCTGCCATATCAAATTAATTCACTACTGCAGTGTCATTTATTACGTTACAACGTTTTCCAATAGAGGACTAAGGTAAGGGGAAGTGACTATACGATACGTAGGCCATTCGGTAACGGGTGAGTTATCACTGGAGACTGGGGAGCAAAACACCATAAAAGTGACGTATTTGTGAAAGTAATTCGCTAACAGCTTTCCTCGAACGAAACCAAATTGATAACATGATGATCGGACGCTAGAATCTCAATGTATTGGCCAACGTGTGTACTTTCATCAAACGTTTTTAAGATTTATTTTTAAGTGCCACGATATTGAGTTCGGCTGAGAGTGGGAGCCTGTGCATTTTTTCTTGAATTCATCATGGTTCACGCAAGCGAATTGCGGGAAGATGGGATTGTCGACTCTATCACTGTGACATGCAGGTAAATATCACACGGGACTGTGTCAGGGTCAACTTGGGTTGAAATTTCTGGATATCAATCGCTGGTTTACAGGATTTTTTACAGAGGTGTTTTTATCGGTTTTATATAAACTCGTAAATTGGTTTATTTCACGTTTCAATGTTGAAATATTTTGTGAAGGCCTATACAACATAGATCATTCGCACATGAATTATTCATGATTACATTCACGGCATTGAAGTCTGATCCTTCACCCGTCTATAGAAAGGTCGAGGAGATACGAGGCTGAGGGAAGTATAGGTATAGCATATTTATTTATTATCAACGGCTCCCCGATGTTTCCTTATTGCAATATCGAAATATTTGCGTCTGATTTCTGCTTTGTGACTGTAGATTCATACGTATGATAAGATGTTATTGCCCTGTTTCATGATTGTTTGAATTTTTATCAATTACTTATTTGGTAAATTGATCCAAACGGGGGTAGCTGTTTTGAGTAATTATCGTGTCACAGCGAATGTGCAGAGGACACTGCCATAGCCCACTTTCAAAATTTAGACTCAGTGCCAGTTAATTTTGATATTAAATTTAAAGAATGCGTGAATAGATAATTGTGACCGCTCAGTTTTTCTGCTGACGTTATCGTTGAGATATTTATGAGTGTAGAATACCTTGGACGTCGAGTACAAAGTACAGAACACGTCAATATGTAATGAAGTATAAACATAAATTCATACGTACACGACAGACGCAAACCCCAACATCAAGCGCACATACTTAAGAGTGGGTGCGAGTTTCATGCAGCTGAATTCGGTGAAATTCACGCAAGTAAATTAATGATCGTGGTAAGTTAACTAGTAAAATGACTTCACGTATACTAAGATTACGTATTCAATTGAGTTCGACCGCCAAGAGTTGAGGCGAAAGGTCAGTACGCCGGTAACAAACCCACTGAGTCCAGTACTCCTATACACTTGTAATCCGTGACACCTAGCATCGCCAGGTGGTTGCCAGGTCACCAAATGACCCGCTACATACCAAACAATTCGTGCCGTTGTTAATATTAGTTAATTTTTTGACGGATTTGCCACATTTGCTGGCGCCCCCTCTTTGTGTATGCAAATAGAATGTATCCTGATTGAGAGATATCATTATTGTCTTCAATTTTCACCAATTCATGTGAATATTCAACTTCGTCGTCTCATGCTTACAGGCACTGATATTCAAACATTTTTCATGATCTGATAAATTTAAATTAACGGTTTATTTACCGAGTCGCCCATCCGTTAATGGTCAACATATCCGCCTCAATTAATCACATGTTTGCCCACAAGACAATCCGGGCCATATTGAACTTGCTTTGCGATGGGAGCGATCAGAGTCATGCGAACAAAATCATAAATTAATATATCTCAGTCCGTACTTAGCCTAGATTTGTGCTAGTGTAGTTTCGTACAGACTGTAACGTGGAATAAAAGCCCGGCCTTGGCTTTTTCGGGAAAAAAACAGGTATAGGCGACCACAGATAGCAACAGGTGACCACAACAAATTTAACACATAACTCCCAAATTCTATATGCATGTACAAGTACTTTTCCTCAGCGTATGATCATGTCATTTGCACGGAATTCAAATGATATCATGATAATATTATAGTGATTTTATTTACACGTATCAACTTTGAAGTGCACTATATTCTATATTACGTAGACAAAATGACACGTGACAAAAGTTGACTAAATACACGCTTAAACCTGCCAGCTCGGTACACGTGGATACTCGAAGCGTGTGACTGAGAATGAACTGATGGGTGTGCGTTTGACCTTTGGCACCAAAGATATGACATTGCGAGCGGTAGACGTTATCATTATTTTTATCTCTCAATATTAGCTACACACTCTCTTGTAATTTCAGATTGGCCAGGACAGCAGGTGTATCAGACGCTCATGAACAAACACCACAATCTTACGCATATTGAGCGCCATTTGTGGTAGCCTCAGGACTAGAATTGCCAACAATTCCTTAAAATTTAACATTGTACGTAAACTTGAGAATCGGTCTCTTTTTGCGTTTAGGTCTGATAAAGGCCTGATAGACAGGTCACAATAAGTTAATTACTAACACGGTACACTCGACATCTTAGGTTTATAATATCAGTGTACTCTTATGTAATGGACATGTTTGAGAACATTTTTGGTTGAAACTGAGCGACATCTATCTTCCAGAATAACTTCCGCGTATACGCAGAACACTGTAATATTTCATATATGAAGTTATGAGGAAATTCATGAAAATGGAGAACAGCATCATCAAATCGCTGTAGGGGTTGAGAAAGACAGCAGAAACCGAATTATTTTTCTTACCCTTTCGACTTCAAGACAATAACAGATGGGGACGTCTATTCGGATGCAGGCGGCGGATGTTGTCACTCAAATAATTGAAAGACGCTGGGTGAGTTAGCGGTCGGTTTGTCGCTGCCCGGGTAGAGTCGTGAGTGCTGGGAGTTGTCCCGCCCGAATTTCGACGAAGATATCCGTTTTTTACATTTCAAAAATTAACCTTATCCGGTGTGTCATCTGTACAAAGTACTAATCGGTAGAGTATTCGAACTACACCCCGCCAAACTAAAGCAGTGCGCCAAAGGGAAAATTATCCCTCATTGCAAATTTGTTTTGTAAGCCAGAGACCTTTTCAACCTGTGATGCTCAGATTTGAAACGATCTCTCCAGTAATTTCATCGTTCTATACAGAACAATCACGATTATTCACTTTACACACGGCTTTGCTGTGAACGACCTGTGATGCAAGGCTGTGATGTCGAACAATTAATCGACATGTGCCACTGTTCATCAACAGTTAGAGATCGGGCAGGCCCGAATGGAACCAACTCTCTCTAAAAAACGCAATGATGACACACACGTAAGGACAGCAACTGCTCTCTGAACAGCTGAAAGCGAGTGTTAAAGTTGCCCTGAGAAAATTTATGCCACTTCTCGCTGTTGAGGGCGCCATATGCGACGACCTCTGTCCCACGAATCATAGGTCGCAAAGACGGAAGGTCGTGCATGGTATTTCTATGACCGTGATGGCAGACTAACTTGTGTTCAGGGTGTTTATGTCTTTTATGTGTATTACAGATAGTAATAATGATGATTATGGTTTTGCAAGTAATTTATAGTTATTTACAGTAGGTTATATCGCATTTTCGAAGCGTGCTGTGATGCAATGAAGTCGCACTGAATTGTACTGATATCGGGCGGGAATTTGTCCTTGCGGTTCAATATGAGCGCAAACTTTGAACAAGGACGTAATTCTGTGATGTTTTACACCACAAACCACTGGACAATAGGACGTCAAACTACTGGACAATGGGGCGTCACTAAAATACCCCAGGACCATATACAATGTACTACAGGTTAGATACTAACTATTAAGTAACTCGTCCGAAGTAAGAGATTGCAGTGGTAATATTGCTAGATTTGCTGTTTTGTCCAATCGGATTTCACATTCTAAGTCTCATGAACATCTGCCTATAACACATGTCTAATCTGTTACCTGAAGGAATCGTCAAGGAATGTACGTATAATGTCTAACGTGTCGGGACATAATTTCATCATTCAGAGGCTACTTGTTCGTAATTGTCTGAATATACAAAAGCAAAGTCTGGGTTTTATATCATTGGTTCGACATAGCTACAACCGGTTGAAAAGCACTGTTTTCAGACATTATCATCGACAAGAACCCCGTTGAAGGGAACCGAATCGTCGTGCATAATTTAACCGCGCTTTGACGTTTACTCGAACTTTCATCTTTCCGGTATACATTGTGTTACTTTCAAGGCTAGGGTTGTCTCTTTGGATGTAGATTAGAAAAATGGTGGTTAGCGATGATAATCATCGGGGAAGGTTAAAAAGTTATGTACAACGTCGGATAGAGATCGACCATTTCTTTGAATATGAAAATGATTCTTTTTATATAAAACATGACGAACTAATTTGGAAGAAAAGGATATTGCAGTAATTTTGGTTTTATCAGCAAATTTAAGCTAATTTTTCTTTTTTGTAACTAACTTGTTTATGGGTATTTTGTAATATTGCAACTTTCATCTGTAGGGCACCTTACACTTTTGATAAATTTCAACAATTGAAATTTCTTGTTCTCCCAAATTAGTTCCAATAGTGTTATAACCCTTTCGAAATACAGGAAAGGTAATTCAGAGAGTCAAAAGCTAATTCAAGTGTACCAAAAACACTTTATTTACACTGTCTTCACAAAATGTACAAGGAAATGACCAGACATAACTGTATTTCTATAAAGCACAATGAATACGAACAAAGTCAAAACAACAAACAAAAATATAAATTTTCAATTATACATGCAAATTTGAAGACAAAATGCGGATGTACTTATGTAAATGCTTGAGATGAAAAATTGAATTTTCAGGTAAATACATGACCTGATATAATAACTGGTGCAACCAACCAACCAATCCGACCGTTCTCAAGTAGTTGTCAAGAGAGGTACCCCTGCATTTGAATATATTAATTTATATTATATACTACATATTCATTTACCTTAAAAGTACTTTCGAAAAGAAAGAAATGGGAAGTTAAAATGTTCGCAACTGCTCCCCAACAATCTGAAAAGTATCCCTCCGCCCTCTCTGCTACCACCCCTCTCTACATTCCCTTTTCCCCCTCTTCTCATGATATGTCCCATCACTCTTTCCCAGCGATTTGATTTTGCTCTCTCCTAAAATAATATTCCTCCTAGTATAATTGACTGTAAAAGTTTGCAAATATGTATATTTTGTACATTACACGTAGATGTAGAAAACCTGAAGACTGGTGAGATGGAACCGTGAAAAGAAACTGTATGTCTCTCCAAGTATCTTGATTACATTTGAAGTGAACCATCCACTGTTACCATGGTCACACCTTCTCGTAACCACTCCGTGATTTGCAGCAGCAGCAGAAGGCGACAATAATGAGCACAAGAAGAAATAATATTGCACCACAAACGGCAATAAGTATCAATAGAGTGAAATCTGTATAGGAAAGATTGATTAAGAAATGTACTATTAATATCATGATGAAGTAAAGTGAAATGATGATGAACGTGATTGGATCTAATTTGGGATAATTGGATAGTGAAGTAATTTCGATTTAATTTAATGATGTAAGCTCATCTGCTTTCCTTTTTAAGCAATACTTGTTTTTAGGAGAAATTTGTAATATTGCCACATTAAGCTATAGGGCACCTAACACTTTTGAGAAATTTGAACAAGTAAAGCATTCTGCCAAAATTAGTGCCTATCGTCTTGATTATATTTTCTGAAAGATACACGCTGGACGCACGTGTTTACCAGTAAATTGTATTAGATTAGGTATATCCTATGTACTGTATGTATAAGTACAATTCGCACAATAGTTTTAAGTTCTAAACTTTCAACTACTACTGTTTAACGTTTGTGCACTCGTGAAATTTATCAGAATTGAAATGTCTGGGACACTTGTGATTGGAGGAATGTTGAATTTTAACGATATATATATATATATATATATATATATATATATATATATATATATATATATATATATATATATATATATATATATATACAACATTCAGTAAATCAAGGTCCGTAGTAAATCAGTACCAAATCAGTGAAAAAATATCATTTGTATGTCTTTCATGTCGTCCCTCGTGACCGTTTTGTTTTACAGCCAAAATATTAATTGCATGTATTTATTTTTTTGAAAAGTGTATCTTGATATACAGTGTCTGTCGATCCGCACTTAATGCTTTGTCTAAATCGGAACTAAAAGGTACACTTACCGAAAGAATAATCGTCCGGTGGCGTAATTGGTTTGCATTTCTCCATTTGATTGACAGCTTTCAATTCAAGCTCACGCTCGTTCGAATCGAGAGGGAGGCCTATGTAAAATTAGAAATTATAATAACTTAAAAATTTAGCCATATGAGTTTATAAATTATCAATCTTGATATCACTATCAATATTCAAAAACGGGAAACTAAAAAGGTTTGCACAATTAAATATCGCAACATATGAGGACAAAACTGCCCGAGATTTCAGTTTGTTAATATTGGAATGATTCAAAATCCAACCTTGATCATCAATTCCTTCGTAAGTGTATCCGAAGTTTTCCGATCTCTGGAAGAACTCGTTGTTGGTGTACACGGGGAAGAAGGGAACCATATAGGAATAGCGGCTGTGTCCTGTCGGAGTGGACTTGCTGGGGAATTCGTCACGTGTCGCACCATGCCTTTATAAAAAAATGTACAATTAACTCATTAGCAATTTGCTAAATTGTGATTTCTACATGACTTTTGTACAAGCTTAAAACAATCCGTAAATATTTAGAGACATTAAGAAAAAGTTTGCTCGGTTTCCGGTTTACAATATACTTACTATCAACTCCACACAAAATCAAATGCACCGTAAGTCGGTACCCGCAATTTCGAATAAGTTATGTTATATACGTCTGGGTTCGTAGAACGAACAAACAGCAAAGGGATTCTGTTCCTCTTCGAACAAGCTCTTACAATGACAAGCTCCCGGGCCCTAAATCATATGATTACTTAAATACTTTTGATATCTCCATTCTGAGTCCAGAAAGTGAAGTTATCGCACGCTTACCTTCGGAGCCATTTCTCGAAGATTCTGTCTATGTTAACGTGATGAACCAAGAACATCGGGTCGTTTGCTGATGTCGGTACCAGACTCATTGTGCCGTTCAGGTACAGATGGACGCTGTTGTGTAGCTGAGTGACTTCGCCGTTACGGACGTGAAGTCCCGTCCTGTGCTCTGAGTCAGCAAAGCCTAGAAGAGAATCGACAACCTCACAGCTATGCTTCTCCGTCCTTATTTTGGCTATGAGATATATATATATATATATATATATATATATATATATATATATATATATATATATATATATATATATATATATATATATATATGTATGTATATGCATAATGACAACCAACAAACCAACCAACCACTAATTACAGTTGTGCTCGTTATACAAGTAAAACCAAACATGCCTTGATCGCGACAGTTTTATTTTGTTTTTGGTGCTTTCCATTAGCGGTACGCCACCATACGATGCCTAATTATTAAAACTAGAGCTTACCTTCCAGTAAGTTTCGAAAACTGCAGTCCGACTGGGTCCAGTTATTGTCAAGATAGTCATAGTCACGCGGAAGGTTGTCATAGTCTCTGACACTGAGGGCGTAATACACAGCCTCTTTGCTTGGCAACTTTTGCAGTTGTGGTCTTTCGTTGCCGCCAGGGTTGCGCGTCAGAAAAGGTAGACTGGACTCGTTGACGTTGTTGCTGCACAGCTGCCCTCGTTCGGAGAGGTTTTCAAAGTCAGCGCAAAGAGTTCGCCAATTTTCGAAGGAACCCGTTAGTGTGTTATTGTCTGTTGCGTCACTTCCCCCAAAATACTCGTCGGTGCACACATTGCAGTCAGATTCTCCGGCCCAATCCCAGTATGGTATTGTGAAATCATCGTCACCAGATACCTGTCAAAAGAGAGCGAAATTGCACTGGCGAAATTGAGACTTTCTAATGAAACAATCATTATACAGTATACAGTATATTTAATGTAGAACAAGCGCCCCAAAGTTACTCAAGCTTTGCTGTACTTCAGGGGACTCGAACGAGTACTACGGGATCTCACCGTATAATTGTGTAAAATACCTTTTTCATCTAATTACCCCTATTTCTGAGTTAACACCAACGGCCACCGTTACAGTTGTTACATTTCGAGATTCGTAGCCGAACCAATTGTTGAGAAACACGTTTACCTTATTCTGCATACACGTACCGATAGAAATATTTTCGAGTACTTTAATTTTAAAAAATCTGATATTTAGGTGGATTTAACACGGATCGTTCCAGTCGTTCATGCTTGTTCGTTGATCGTGTCCAGTATACAATTGAGTGCGAATCGTTAGAAAGGCCTAGCATACGCCTGGCAGCGCCGCCTTTCTAGTTTTATGCACCTATAATCGTTTAGGATAGACTGAGTACTTATAAGTTTACAGTTAATCTTCTATTTTTCCCCTGTGCGAAAATTAAAAGTCTGTATTCTCATTTGATTTCCTGTATTCTACGAAGCGTCCTAAGTTTCGTTTCTACCGCCAAGCTGACTCTAATGTAGACGACGACGACGACGACGATGTAAGTCGATTGGTATTAATTGATTCGTTACGCTCGATGAAAGTTAATGAATGTTTCCTGAAACCAAATATGCGCTATTTTATACCTCCGGATCTTAATGTGTTTCCTCTCTTCCGAGAAAATCGCGTGAATGGCACTATTATTGTCGGTTTGTAAGTCATAGCTGGTAAATGAAGACAATGTATGGCTGACCTATATTTTTTATGTCTCCGATTTAAGTTAAAAGAGTTAAAAGAATTATTGCATAGGAATTCTTCACAACTTAATGTTTAAAATTTCAATATTATGTAGTAGAATGCAGCCGGATTGTACAACATATCATAGATTATGGGCAAATTCGAAGCTGTTAAGTACACAATTCCTTCGTTGTCTTCGCAGGGTGTTCGATACACAGCCTAGTACTTCCGCATTCCAGTGTCAGAAGTAGGTAAATCTCCCATACTGCGCAGAAGTCGTGTGATCGCCCACGTAGTGCACGGAAGATGCCTTCGTTGAATCAATGTCGAATACCCGGTAAATTTGAATGGTCTGTCGTGATGTTTTGTCACATGATCAGTGAGTCTAATCACAGTCGCGTGTAGTTTGATACACGGCGGTCGCTGTGTGGCATGCATACCACACAGCGACCGCCGTGTATCAGGTGTATCGAACCACACGCGACTTTGGGTCTAAAGGCCTGTCTGCACTGCTGAAGTGCTGGCTACTTGCAGATTCAATGCAAATTTTTACTTCACGTACTTGACCATCATCGTGCCAGGAAGTGCCAGGACGTCATTAACTTCAACTTTGCAGGGGAGTATTAAACGAGTATTAAGCGTCTTTTTTCATACCTTAGTCGATATTTCGAGTAGTCCACTTTAAGGAAAATAACGCTGACATGCCTTTGACAACCACCCTGTTGTAGCTGTCTTCCAGGGCTACTTGAATGAGTGTTTTTTTGTCAAGTTTTAATCATCACAGCAGCGATCCACTGCGATGCGAGCCTTAATACACGACGATACAAGAAGGTATAATATGTTCGAAACATTTTAAGTGAAAAAATATCACATTTGGTGTCGATTTTAGCCAACTTGCGGACCGGTGCAGAGCCGAATATTCTGTTGTTTTGGCCATCGGACACCTGTAACAGGCCCAGCGTATGGCCAGGGAGTAAGACTAGGATAGAAAAGGCAAAATACTAGTAATGTGACGGGAGAGAGGGAATTGGGGACGTTTGAAATGAGGAGATTTAGGGAGAAGGAAAAACTTCGTGAGGTAAAGGGAGGAGGGAAAACTTGTTATCGGGAAGGGACTTTTTTCAAATGGTAACGATAGCTTAGCGCAGTAGGGGAAAGCTTTTATCTGTGTTCGGAATTCTTTTAAAAGGCAAACCATACGTAAAATATCAACCCAACCCGTTTTCTGAAATCGGCTCTTTTCATCTTGAAAAGAATTTAAGGACTTGTCTTACCTCTCGTAGAGCTCTCTCCCATGTGAGCAGGTAAGCTCTATGCCATGTGAGAAACGCCGGTCCCTCGTGTGCAAAGTCAGCGAACACGGACGATTTTTCGATATTGGTGTTGGTCTGTGTCGTCTGGACCAGGTTTTGTCTCGCGACGTAATAATGATACCACACAAATTGGTCATACACGTTGATTTCATTGAACTGAGGATTTCTTCCATCGTCCATATCTTGGTAGAGCGTTGTTGGTATCATATAATCACTCACTGTGTCTTTGGCCATCAGTAGATACCGTTTAAATTTTTCGACGTCGTCTTTGCCCATCTGTAGAATATTACGTCGGACTCTCTGCCTTTTTACGTCGCAGTTTGGTCCAGTCCACCCGAACTTGCACATACTGCAGTCAACTCCCTCAAAATTCCCTAAAGAAAGCAGGGATGGCATGGATGAGCCTTACTGAGCAACAAGGTATATGCCTCGATAACTACTGATGAAAGCGTTAGGAAGCTTAATAAATTTTATGAAGTAGAATCATAATGAAAGTCGCATATTGCGAACGTTTCTGTAACTTACCGAAGCAATGACAAGTTCGATTAAAAAACGTTGTTGGCCACTGAAAACGTTCCTTGTCGCCGTCAAAACCGTCGGTGACATCCGTCACCTGTACCTGCAGGTCTTCGCAACGACCCCGGCCTGGTCCGCCGCACTGTTCTGCCGTCCCGCTGGCTAGGGGACAACATTCCTTGGAGGAAAGAATGTCACTCGAGATACAAGTCTTAGGAAGAAGTGCATCATATCTGTGAAAGAGTAAGGCTAAAAGACAGGAGATGACTGTGAAATGGTAGCTTGAATCTCTTTCAATCATGACTTTGCAGTGAGGGGTAAGTGGGGGTAATACTAGGGTAAAATGCTTCTGTATATGTAGCAATTTTGATTTTTTTGAAGGTTTTTATAGTACTCAAACATTTAGAAGATTTACATCATAATTCTAATCATAGAGTGGGGTATTTTTATTACGAGGTCGTTACGAATATGGTACATGCATGACCTTTTCGTCAGCTTCTAAATAAATGCGAAAAGCTCCCTCCAGATGCCTGATTGGTCGGAAGAAACCGAGCATAAAGGCGCTGGCACACTTTGCACAATTTCGTTGACCCTTCGCCTCACACCGCTCACCTATTGACGGATGCATTGTTCCGCTTTGAACTTTCGTTTTACATTCCGTAGAATGGGTGCAGCGGCACGCTTGTTATGGTGAACGAAAAACATAACATTGTGAGTGTGTTTGCATGTTGCATATTTCACCAAATTATGGCGAAAAGGACATCTGGGGATTTTCGTATGTCACAGGCACAGTGACTGCCCGCCAGGATGTCACAAGACGTTCAGTCGAGTACAAGAAATAGATTGAGTCTCTCTTGACAACCTACACAAAAGTCACATGACCGTAATACATCTAAATGAAGAAGATCGTACGCCGTGGAATCAAATTTTATTCTTCAAATGTACTCAGTGAAATCTTCCGGTCTCATAGTGAAATATTTTTTCAGTGTTAGTGATTTCATATATATATATATATATATATATATATATATAGTCATATATAGTCATATATAGTCATATATAGTCATATAGTCATATAATCATATAATCATATATAGTCATAGATAGATAGATAGATAGATAGATAGATATATTGTCACATATAGATAAGAAGATAGATAGATAGATAGATAGATAGATAAATAGATAGATAGATATTGATTTCACTTAAATATATACAATATTATTCTTAAACATTTTATTTCTGACTTCATACATACACACACGCACACACGCACCTTAATTACTTTATTTCTGACTTCATACATACACAAACGCACGCACGCACACACACACACACACACACTGAGAGACGTGGTGTAATTTGAGACCTCTCTAATGAATCAGCTGATCACAGTACAACATAAATCCTGTGTCAAAGCAAATGTAAGGATTGTCTTAAAACGCTATTAAACATTGAAAAAGACAGCAACGGATGACGCCGTTAAATACATTTATTGTCTGACATTTTAGCTGAATTTCATTATTGTGCCGTTAGAATCCGACGATGACAAGTTATAAATGTCCAGTGAATGCTCCCCTTTCACACCAGGGACAGCACGCCCACCCGATTTTGAGAAATTGTAACTGTATTTTATTTATATAAACATATTATGGTAGAATGCAGGAAATAAAAACAATGGAGCGGAGAGCGTCGATTCGTAAATTTCTCCTCCCACCCTCCAGTTCTGTTCATTCGTTACGAAGAAACCTCCCCGAAAACCCTCTTTCACTACAAAAGCTTCCTCGCATATGTACACAGGATTTTGGCATAGTCTTCAGTAAACTGTGTCATCAACTGAGGCTTACTCCTTGCCAAGGCGATTGGTTTTTCTTAGTTGTCCCATGAGTAGTTGAATGACTTACAGTCTTCAATTATCAATAATAACAGTGGACATCACTCATATATAGAGAGTGTGTATTGAAAAAGAATTTCAAAGTCAAGAGCATTTCACAGACAAAACAAAAGTAAAGAGAAATGTTTCTAAAGTGACAACCAACAGAGGTTTAGTCCATGTTTGACCCCACGGATTAGTTTACGAATTCAAGTCTTATGGGCTCGTCATAAGCTTAGATTTTTAAAAAAAAATTAGTTTTTTCAAAGTGGCACTTATCACTCTGACCTAGTTTTCTACTCTGACCTCAAACAAACTATCAAGTGATACTATACTATGAAGTTTCAACTTCCTGATGGTACAGTTTCCAACTTGGGTTACTGTCTTGGAATTGATAGCGTGTGAACGGTTTTGAAAAGGCTAGGATTCCTTTTCAGGTCTTTCGATTAATTGCACGTATAAATGAGGGACAATGGTTATTAACTTTATCGTTATTGTTTATTCCATTAAAGATGTCCTGTGTAACACCCTCCCCATGATTTCACATCTTTGGCGATGATATCATGAGAATGGCTTCTCCTATTCTCCCCTTTTTCTTCCTTTGAATGATGTACATAGCATTAGCGATGACAGGAGAATGGCGTTGAGCTTGGACCTCCGTCTTTCTCAGTGTTTTGACAGATCGTTTCGGCCTGTTGTGAGAGCGACCTTCCACCTCTTTGCTATTTTACGTCCCAAAACGGTATGTTGACTCATCCATTACAATATTCAGAACCGAGTTTTTGGAATCGAAATTGCGCTTTCTAGATAGAGGGGCACTTTACCACGCACTCCCCATGTGACTCTGCCATACTGCACGTATATAGACATATATTTGTAGACGTAGTCAGAGAACGTAGATAGAAATTTCGATCCTGAAACATCACGACGCTGTTGTATTATAGCAAGGACTTAAAGTGAAGCTTATAACCGAAAACTTGCAATGGTTTGTCAGGCCCAGTTATTGAAAGCTTTGCGATCCCTACCGTTACCTCAATATAACTCTCTCTTATGCTTTCCCTTAATCATGTTGCGATAAACAGTATTCGTTTTGTCAATACAATGCATTATGTGCGATATGCAGGACTATCCTGAATTATAGTTTTGGAAAGTGTATTCCAGTCCTTACTAAATTCAGTCGTTAGCAATACACTACATACAACCTATCTACACAAGCGGTCTTGAGTAGTTTCAAATGACGCGTTTTACACATTAAAGAAATTGAAAGAGATTCTGTATTTTAGAGACAGAATAGAAAGAAAAGCCTTAAAATATACTGAAATTGCACAACTAATTAATTTTAAAGTCTATGAAAGTGATAACGTTACGAGTTAAAACTTGGTTACAACATCAGTGAAGGTACTGACACTGACTCACAGGCCGTACGTCACGTGCAGCGCATCCTGATAACTGCAAGGTCAATGCGTACAAGACACAGGACACCGTGACATCCTTCATTTCTTTGCACGAAGCAAATCTAAATATATCGCCATCTGAATGATCAGTTGACCTCATTTCAACGATCCCCTGCTGTTTGTTTCCTCAGGGGATATAGCGTTCACCTGAGGACAGAGCGTGGAAAATCCCGTCATATAAACCTCACGCGATAGTTCATAATCGACGAGTCGTCAACACACATGCAACAATCGTTCATAGGCTGGCAGAGGGTTTTCAACCGAATTATTAACAAGCCTATGCGTGGAATATCAATTGTTCAAATAGATGAATATGAAGACCTATAATCAACGTAGAATGCGCCTCGAGACAGCTATTCGAAATCTCAACATTTTATCACCACTCTCGTGTGTACACACCTTGCAATGAGAGCTCATTTTGAAGATCTTCTAGTGTCAAAGGAAACTTCTCACAGTCTTGGTTTTGTGGAAATCGAAATTTGATTTTCCCTATAGAGATGACACAGGGATGGCGGCCATTCAGTATTTCAAATATCGGTACGTGCTGGGTAATTATTTCTCTAGCTCCAAACTTTCAATAGTGAACCCGGATTTTTCTTCTTGATTTGACAAAAGTAGGTTTAATGTTACCAAAACGAAAGTTTTGAGAAAAAAATAGTTTATCAGTTTCGAGGCGCGTACTGCCTTAATATCGGTGTGTAAACATCGTTAACGGTTCGCTCAGACGAGGCAGTGTCACAGGGCACTAAAATGTATTTATGAGAATGTTTTTTACGTAGTTCAGTATTGTTTTGTAACACTTGAGTGTGTGACTCATTATTTGAAGCCAAGAGGAAATATAGGAATAAGTTGATGTCTTTTTTTCACAATTTTGGTCCATGACCTGACTTCAGTTATTTTTAGACTACTCCCTAACATTGTATAATTCCAACTCCAAAAGTCTGGCATTGTTACTTGTGATTTTACTTCGCACATGAAATCGAGGTCACGTGTCAATAATAACAACCATAGCCAAACATTCATACGCTGTGTTGACAGTTCAGCATGTCTTAGGGAATAAATTCACTATACGATGGAGATGAACGACAAAAATGAAATGGAACTACTACTTTCGTTTCACGCATGTACGATTTTGCGTTTACCTGTTTACGGTTTCCTGTACAAATACGTAATACGTACTTTACGTTTAACCTTTAATCACACTTAGTCTACAAAGAAAAACAACTGAAACAAACGACCATTCTGTTCTTGTTGTCGTAGCTAGCACTATGTTATTAAGAGGAAAATGCGTCCTCTCCCCAACTAGAGAGTGTTCGGTTTAGTCTGTCAGTCACCTATTGCGCCATATACTATATAAGTTTTGCTCGTTTCATTTCTCCGCACAGATGATACTTGCTAATAATGTTTTGGTACTACGATTATAAATCGTGATGGAAAAAAATGTCGTTTTTCTAATAAAGAGGCAATGTCATCGTATCAGGTAGGTATTAAAGAGGTTTCTCAATGATCTACCCAATATTAAACATGATCTTTGAGTACCTGCTACAAAACCAATTTTCTAGAAATTTTACATATCAGGAAAATAGGTCATTCGATTGGTACACTGACCGGAGAATGTGGGTTGATACACATTTATTGTTGTATAGCATATTCAAACGTTTCGGCGTCAAACAATAGATGGTATGAGGGAAGACTCGATAGTGTTATGGAGCGTGTCATCGTGGGCGTGAACGTACAACGGAACAATAAGTGACCCCTACAAAAACGAAAGGCTGTCAGTCGAAGGCCGAGAAACTCCTAATTCGTATAAGTTGTTGAATAAAATTGATATGATTAGAACTTACAGGTCATGATAGACTTCGTGCTCGTAGGATGTTACACGAGGGTCGCGTGACAAAGCCATTCAGAAAATTGGTTTTGATTTTGCCCTATACGTAAATACTGAAGAAGCGACATCTGGACAAGGTTGATCCTGTCAGCCGGCAAATGTAAGCATAGGGTTCTTTTGAATGACTTCGAACATTCTTCTGCCCAATTTAGTCGAATAAATTAAAATAATATAGACGCCGCTCGAGTGTCATACGACTGCAAGAAAAATGATTCTGAAAACGACTCGGAGGCTCAAACTCTGAGCTCAAATACTGTTGTATGATTTAATCAATGTCAACTGTGCTTTCGTTTTACTGAGCAGTTGGGATTTTACGTTTGTCAGTCTAACTGTTGAACCATTGGCAGTGTCTTTCGAGGATACGTAGGAAATAATGTCATTGTTTACTTTAATTGCCCGTAAACTGGAAACATTCGTGTTTTCAGATGAAATCGTTAAAATGGGTGTCAATATCCTGTCGTACGACAACGTATTAATGCATGGTCGGTCACTCATAATGTTCCCTATCAACAAACCGTTCTATAGTGGTTTGCGATTAATCGTTGGCAATATTGGAAGCAGCCAGATTGTCAAAATTGAGGAGTTGCCAACACTCTTAGGCGTAATTATCGTCTAGGCGGTAATATCAGTCAAAACAAAAGAAATCAACTCTGCGACAGTTGAAACATTGTCTGGAAGGAGGTCACGAGTAGTCGAAACAACACCACACATCCCGCTAACAGCCTAAAACGCATCATTTGTGAGCGTTGGTGTTGTTTTACGCGGGACCATCTGCTAGACAATGTTTCTTGCAGAGTTGATTTCTTTGTAATTGACTGATTAAGCCGCCTAGCTGAAAGTCACGCCTGTATGACAGCGTTGACAACACACGATTTAGACTATATGTCTAGTAACTGTTCTTCTTATGCCAACGGGTCAACGCAAACCACTGTACTATATCACTGAGGTGCTAAGTAGTAGATAATTCACTCTAGAGTTGAAATTGGGTCTTCCTTTCGTTTACTTAGGAAGGGTCATACTGGGCAGAAACATGTTACGTATGCTTTAAAAACTGAACTTTATTTATTGCAATCATAAACTGTAAACTTATGTAGCCCTTGTTGTTGTCGTCAAAATGCATCTATTACGACGCACATTTGTAAGATTTCGAATCAGTTGGAAAATACGCAACTAAAATGTTGCAAAGAAAAAGGCTGAAACCAAACATTTTTTAAAAACTTATGCGTTAGCGATGATAGTTTAATAAATCGCGAGATGATCGATCGAACGGAATAACTGCTCTGTCTATTATAATTTCATTTTACTTCACATTTCGGCGAGCACAAAAAATAACTCAATATGATGAGTCGAAATCAAATGTTATGAACTTTGATGAAAGCAAGCCTGAACATTATTCCCATCCAACATTTACTATCATCCTGTAGCATTTCAAGGAATTGTAACTTGTCTTGAAAGACGTGCCTTTGTTTTTATGAGCCGTCATTCAGTCTGCTAATCCTTCACGAAAATAATCGACAGAAACACAGACTAAGAGAAACACGGAATTTTCCTTTGTCTGTGGCAGAAATAACTAATGCTCGGAAACATTGTATGTCAGTCAACATACAGGTACATTGTTTTCTTTGCCTGCTATACAGATACATATAGAGTGGAAGGGCATAATGCTTGAGTGGGGCAGAGATAAGCACACAGTTGAATCTTGTCAATATCAAAATGTTTAAAATTCTATATATTTTATCATGTTTAATAAATTGAATAATTTCTCGCTTTTTCATTTATTTGCTGCATAGAGGTTTTTTCCAGTCAATGTTTACCTTTTTATATATGTGATCGCATTTTTCGTCTACTAATCTATAGATGACTTCGTATCTTCTGATAACCCCTCCTCGGTCTTCGAATCACAATGGTGCCAACCACAAGGGCTGCAATAACTACTACTAGAAGTACGCCGCAACGACAGAAGGAGTATTTGAATCTGTTGCACGGAGAAGGAAGTTTTCATAGTTTAGTGCATTAAACAAAGCTGAAGAGTCTGACTCTGCTTCATAAATAGATTAATCATTGTATACAACAGTGAAGAGAATCAGAGTTTACGGAAAAATGTTTCTCCACTTCGATGCGTTACATAAATTGATACCTTGGACGTAACCTACTGGTTGGTTTATACTGGTTGAGCTGGTTTCATTATGGTTTGCCTGGTTTCGACATTTGACATATAGCAGTTTGTTATGTAAGCCAGAGACCTTTTCAACCTGTGATGTTCTGCTTTGAAACGATTTCTCCAGTAATTTCATTAACCTTAACAGAACCACCATGGAGTTGCAGTGGTGCACACACACTAACTGTGATGTCGAACCAACTAAAATCACGACGTGTTCTGCGACTATTAATCAACGGTTAGAGATCGGGCGGGGCCGGACAGAACTGCCTTTCTCTTAAACACCACACACATACACATACACACACACACACAAATACAAAATGGCGACACAAACGCAAGGAAAGCAACTGCTCGATTTCAAAGCTTCGTCCCTCTCTTGTAGTATCTGTTCTTGTCAGTTTGATATCTGGTGCGCTGTTCGCCGGGGCGACTCGATATTGAACTAATTTTTGAAACAAGGTCATGGCCTGGGGCTTGCTCCGTCCTGGCCACGGATCGACACGGTATTGCAGTACCTCCGGGATTGGTCCACAAAAAAGAAGAAAAACAAGAAAAAGAAAAAAAGAAGAAGAAAAGTTAAAAGTAAAGTCCTTGCTCACTAATAGTGAGTGAGTGAATTTATGCCACTTCTCGCTGTTGAGGGCGCCATAAGCGACCTCTATTCCTGTATCACTTCCTTTGTAAAATATACGGTTTTGAATGTTAGAAACTTAGCTACTCTTGATGGGATTAAAGTTACCCTCCCATCCTATGTTATGCAATTAAAATGCTGTCTTTCTTCATCAGACAAATGCATTGTCTTTCACCAATAATGTGAATAAAGCTTAGAATTTTATCACAAAATTTTCAAGCCTTGTAAGACTTGAAGGAGAAGGATGGGTCCTGAATGCATTTATATGATCTTATATATTTTTTTGGTTTTGATATTTCTCTTTCTCTTCTTTTTAGTTAAATGACTAATTTTTTCAGACAGGTTGCTTTGCTTTGCAATATTCCCCATTCGCATTCACAGTTATGTGGATTTGTTTTATTCCCCACTGTGTTGAAATAAATTTATCTTTAAAAAAATCATAGGTCGCGAAGGCGGAATGCAGTAGTATTTCTATGACCGTGACAGCAACTAACTTGTGTTCAGGGTGTTAACCTTTGTGTGTATTACAGATTGTAATTACAGATAGTAATAATGATGATTATGGTTTTGCAAGTACTTATATTTATTTACAGTAGGTTATATCGCATTTTCGAAGCGTGCTGTGATGCAATGAAGTCGCACTGAATTGTATTGATATCGGGCGGGAATTTGTCCTTGCCGTTCAATATTAGCTCGAACTTTGAACAAGGACGGAGTCCCGTGATGTTTTACATCACAAACCACTGGACAATAGAACGTCAAACTACTGGACAATGGGGGCGTCACTAAAATACCCAGGACCATATACAATGTACTCAGGTTAGATACTACTATTGAGTAACTCGTCGGAAGTAAGAGATTGCAGTGGTAATGTTGCTAGATTTGCTGTTCTGTCGAATCGGTTTTCATATTTTCAGTCTCATGATCACCAGCCTAACACATGATAATGATGTCTAATCTACTACCTGAAGGAATTGTCAAGGAATGTACGTTTAATGTCTAACGTGTCGGGAAATAATTTCATCATTCGGAGGGTGCTTGTTCGTAATTGTCTTAATAATATACGAAGGCAAAGTCTGGGTTTTATATCATTGGTTCGACATAGCTACAACCGGTGGAAAAGCACTGTTTTCAGACATTATCATCGACAAGAACCCCGTTGAAGGGAACAGATTCTCGTGCATAGTTGAACTGCGCTTTCCCATATACTCGGACGTTCGACTTTCCCAGTATATATTGTGTTACTTTCAAGGCTAGGGTAGCCTTTGGATGTAGATTAGAAAAATGGGTAGCGATGATAATCATCGGGGAAGGTTAAAGTTATGTACAAGTCGGAGAGATTGATCATTTTCTTACTTGATGAATATGATTCGTTTCCATATAAAACATGATTGGAACTAATTTGGAAGAATAGGATATTGCAGTAATTTTGGTTTTAGCTTATTTACCTTTTTTGCAATTCACATGTTTTTATGGGTAATTTGTAATATTGCGACTTTCATCTGTAGGGCACCTTACAATTTTGATAAATTTGAACAATTAAAATTCCCATTCTCCCAAATTAGTTCCAATAGTGTTATAACCCTTTCGAAATACAGGAAAGTTAATTCAGAGACGTCAAAAGCTAATTCGAGTCTACCAAAAACACTTTATTTACACTGTCTTCACAAAATGTACAAGGAAATGACCAGACATAACTGTATTTCTATAAAGCACAATGAATACGAACAAAGTCAAAACAACAAACAAAAATATAAATTTTCAATTATACATGCAAATTTGAAGACAAAATGCGGATGTACTTATGTAAATGCTTGAGATGAAAAATTGAATTTTCAGGTAAATACATGACCTGATATAGTAACTGGTGCAACCAACCAACCCGACCGTTTTCAAGTGATTGTCAAGAGAGGTACCCCTGCATTTGAATATATTACTTTATATTATATACTACATATTCATTTACCTTAAAAAGTATTTTCAAAAAGAAAGAAATGGGCCTAAAGTTAAATATGTTGGCAACTGCTCCCCAACAACAATCTGAAAAGTCCCCCTCTGCCCTCTCCGGCACCTACTCCCCGCTACATCATCCCTCTGCCCCTCTTCTCATGATATGTCCCATCACTCTTTCCCAGCGATTTGATTTTGATATAATATTCCTCCTAATTGACTGCAAAAGTACGGTTGCAGATATGTATATTTTGTACCTGAAGACTGGTGAGATGGAACCGTGAAAAGAAACTGTATGTCTCTCCAAGTATCTTGATTACATTTGAAGTGAACCATCCACTGTTACCATGGTCACATCTTCTCGTAACCACTCCGATGTGTGGAATTTCTTCCGTTCAAGAAGATTAATATGAAGACCTACCTAGTACCTAAGGTAGTATACTCCTCGAAAGTGAAAGACTTAAACTTCTCCTCAAAATTTCCTAAATGAAACTTTCCTCCATTCTCTTACCAAATGAACGATAAAAATCGGGGGTCACCGTGCACAGTTTTGATCTGGCGAAGCATTTTGCGATGAAAATGGCCGCCATCCCTGTGTTCCCTTTATGAGGGAAAATTAATTTTTTGATTTTTAAAAAATACTAAGTCAGTGAAGGTTTTTCTTTCTCCAAGAGCTTTAAAATGAGCCCCACAAGTTGTAGATCAGAAAAGAATTGTAGAAAATCGAGAGTCCGAATATCTGTCCTCGAGGCGCGTTCTACCTTAAAGTAGAATGCGCCTGGCGCCTAGGGGACAGATATTCGAATTATCAAATTTCAAGCTCTAGTTTTGTGTATACGCCTTGTAATGAAATCTCATTTTGAAGATTTTGGTTTGTGAAAGGGAAGTTTTCACAGTCTTGGGGTTTTGTGTAAATTGAAAATTGATTTTTTCCATAGAGTTCGGAGATAACACAGGGATGGCGGCCATTTTGAATTTCAAATATCGGCACATGGTAGGTAATTGTTTACACGGTGGCCCCAGAAATTTCTTCTTAATTTAGCAAGAGTATGGTTAAAGGAAATTTTAAGAAAAACATGAGGGTTTTTCGGTTTTGAGGGGTGCAATACCTTAATATCCGAGTGTAAACATGGTTAACAAACGATTATCTGTCAATAGCAACGGAGATAAGAGTCAAAGGGCACTAAAGTGTGTTTATGAGAATCTTCGTTTTCATGACTTTTACGGACTAGTAGTAGTTACGAAGTATTTTTGGTAGCTCTTTAGTATGTGACTCATTATTGAAAGCAAAAAAGAAATATAAGAATAACTTGATGACTTGTTTTCACACTTTTCTTCAACTCCCTAAAATTGTAACGTTAGAAACAAAAGGTTTCAATGCTTACATTTAAGCCAATCTGATCCAAATATAATCCCAACTTCAAAAGTCTGGCATTGTTACCTGCGATTTTACTTCACACATGAAGTCGCAGTCACATATCTTTGCCAGGCAACGGCTGTGTTGACAAGTACAGCATGTCTTATGGAATAAATTCAGTATTTTAAATAAGGTGCAGGGCAAAGACAAAAATGAAATGAAACTACTACTTTCGCTTCTCACCCACACTTCTCCTGCATGTACGATTTACGTACCTGTTTCACAGTCTTCTGTAAGACTACTTAACACGAACTGCTGTCTAACGTCCATCTACAACGACCAATAAATAAGGAAATGCAGAAGTTGTCAAACCATGTGCAGCATGAGCAGCTAGACGATGAACACGTCTGTATTTATCAAACGACGGAACGGTACACAAAACTTGACGAGAATGTAGACCTTTTCGGTATGTCCGACGTATGCTCAGCCAACTAAAACCCAATATACTTCGTTTTGAGTGTTGACTTGGACAAGTTTATGTACTTTATAGGGCTGGAATTTTAACCAAAAAAACCGTTCACGCATCGGGTTTGGATGTTAATTGCTTTCACAACTGCGTTTTATAGGCCGTTTCACGAGTTGACGGTGATACTGCAGTTTAAAAAATTCAAGATAGCATTAAGACATCTCACTGGGCTTTTTTGAGTCAAGTGGCCCGTAATTAATTGCTCCGGCTGACGACCATTCTGTTCTGGTTGTCATACTTATTGGCGACATGTTCATTTATTCTGTTTTCACTGAAAAAATGCGTCCTCGCCCAAGGTCGAAGTGTTCAATTTATTCTTAATTACATGCCTCGATGTAAGTGCAAATCAGTGCATTGATTTGATTAGGAATATTCGGGGAGTTAGCGGGCCGTGTGAACGATGTGCTGACCGGTTTCCATAGTTACCCGGTCCGGTGAAGCCCTTTGACGTTTTGGACGTCAAATTGAAGTAGACGCTTAACGTTAGATGTAAAATATCCATGCGCGCACTGCTATTTGACTTTCGTTAAACTCTGTTTTATGCTTGGGACGACAATGGTAAATTGTTTGAATAGGCCCTTCTGTAGCTAGATGTCACGTAGCGTTAACTGTGAATAGGTATGTAAAAAAATATTATTGCCTTAATACATGGGTTAACTTTATGTGCCCTCGCGGCATGAGAAAATTTGCTCTCCTGGCGTCGGGGAAAAATTGTTACCTGCTCTCGGGCACATAAACCCATGTATTCAGGCAATAATATATAATCAGTCACATGTGCATCATACACTATAAAGTATTGTTCGCTCATTTCTTCTTATCTATAAAATGCGTATAATGTTTTGGTACTATCATGATTAAGAATCGCTGAAGAAAAAATGTCACCTTTCTAATAAAGAGGGAATACCATCGTATCAGATAGGTATCAGAAAAGTTTCTAAATATATTAAATGATCCGCCGATTATTAAACATTATCTTAGAGAGTGCCTGCTACAAAGCCAATTTTCCAGAAGTTGCACGCAAGGAAAATAGGTCAATGATCGGTAACTGACACGAAGACCGTTGGTAGATGCACATTTATTTATGTCGCGGCGACAATAGTCTATTCAAACGTTTCTTTGTCAAACCACAGACAGTAGAGATGGAAGACTTGATAGTAAAGTTTTACTGGAGCTCGTCATTTTTAAGTTGGAGTGAACGTACAATGGAACATTAGACCCCTTAAAAAACGTAAGGTTGTCAGTCGAAATTGTTGAAAAAATCTATATAATCAGAACTAGAAGTCATAATGATAGACTTTGTGCTCATCTGCTCAAAGGATCTTACGCGAAGGTCGCGTGTCAAAGCCATCAGAAAATAATTTGATATTGACAGAAACATACATGTGGGTACTGAAGAAGCGACATCTGTAGAAAGTTGATCCGGTCAGCCTGCACAGGTAGGTCTGTAGGGATCTTTCCTTTAATTGCTTCGATCATTCTTCTGCGCCATTTGTCGAATAAATTACACAATACAGTCGCCGTTCGACGAATGCAGGAAAGAACGATGCGGAAAACACCCTCTGAAAATAAGGCTCAAATTCTAAACTCATATACTGTTGTACGATTTACATGTCAAAAGTGTCCTCGTTTTACTGGGCGGTAAGGTTTTCCGTTTGCAATACTAATCGTCGAATAATAAGCAGTGTCTTTCTATGAAACAGTAACAATTATTGCGTTGTTTGCATTATGAGTTCTATCGTTAAACCGGAAACATTCGTGTTTTCAGATAAAATGTTTAAAGTGGGTGTCAATGTACTGTCGTACAACAACATACAAACGATTGCATTTTCGATCACCCATGTAATTTTCCCCATGAAATGAGCTGTCTCAACAACATCGTTCACAGTGGTTTGTGTTGAACACAATATGTTGGCAATATGGGAGCAAGACATATTGTCTATTGACTGATCTTACTGCTAAACGATTCTTACAGCTATAGGACAGTGCTGGCAACTTCAAAATTTTAGACAATATGTGTATTGTTCCGGCGAACATTAAAACCCGATACGACTCAAGTCGAGCCTGGGGCAGGAATACCCTTTCGCAAATGACTGCCATATGCCTCCGATAGCGCCCTCACAGAAGTCCGACACTATCTAGATTTTGTCATTGGGGCGCATATCGCATGTTCATAACAGCGGGCAATGGCAATATTGTGTCAATGTGACATAACAAAATTCTGTAATCCTTTTGTTCATTTAACATGTATGTTTTCAAACATCAGTATTCTGCATGAGAGAAAATCTGATCCAAATATAATCCAGCGTCTAGGCAGTATGTAGGCCTACATTCCATGCTGTGAATAAGAGAAGATAAGTAAACAGTACTGAGAACGTGCAGTAAGTGTTCATACTTTTTACCGGGAAACTTATGTACTTGTGTGCCTTAACTCACTAAAGACCTTACTTATATTCTGCATTTTGTCAAAACACGATACAGATAAAATAATGCTAGCGAAAATACACGCTTTTATTCACAATTTATGATGCTTAAATATCATTCTAATCTTGAAAATCAAATTTCTGAATCCGTTTAAGGTAAAACGCACCTCAGGGACAGATATTCGGACTCTCAAACTTTTACAATTCTTTTCTGATAAACCACTTCTGGGGGTTCATTTTAAAGCTCTTGGTGTAAGAAAACTTTTCACCGGCTTAGTTTTTCGAAATTCGAAAATTTTATTTTTCTCTATAGAGTTGACACAGAGATGGTGGCCATTTTGAATTTCAAATATCGGTAAATCTTGGGTAATTTGTCTCTCTAGTACCAAAATTTGCACGTTGACCCCCGATTTTTATTCTTGATTTTGAAAAAGAATGATTGAAATATTTCATGAGGAAAGTTGGAGCAAAATTTTAAGTCTTTCACTTTCGAGGCGCATACTACCTTAAAGTCAAATTGATGGTTCAAATCGTCACTTATCAAAAGTTATGACAGGCCCCTATCAATATTTTTATCAACGCTGAAAAACTGTGGTCAAATGTCACACAACTTTCTAGATTGTTATCGTTTGGGGCGCATGCAAATACCAGCTGGCAATGTGAGGTCAAAATTTTAATCAACAGAAACAGACTTTTTTATTTTTTCTCCTTTCGTATAAATGTTAATGAAATTGTACCTCAAAGAGCTTACAGGAACTACTAGTACTAGTCTGGCTGTCTTGGGAGGAGGTTCCCGAGAGGGGTTCTTGCATAGAAAACGGAAGTAAACGGAACTGTGCCGCTCGAGTGAGTAGTTTTACGTCGGGCAAGCGTTTGAGAGGGTGGCAGTTTTCACTTCCGGTTTAGCAGTAGATAATGCAGGGATGTTATCTTCCTTCGTTCACATGAAATTGCAAGTGACACAGAATACCAGTTAGTGTATAAATACTGTCAGTACATTCCTCAAATTCAGAAGAAGGCTCAGCAGAAGCGAAGAAATAGCAAACACCCCTACCAAAAGCAATGTTGAACGGTCGAACATCGACGCCTCACCGGCAAGCTTTTTGGATTTGACTCGAAGTTACTTCACGCACATTAAGCCAAGAAAGATAATTCACAGTGCAGACATGTACAATAATAAGGACTTTGAATACAATCAAAACAAGGCAGTATTGCTGAAGGCAATGAGTACTTGGGCCGTGATAGAGTAATTTTGAGGACAATATATACTACTATTCAAATATGGTCTTGAATTTCCTCCTGTCAATTAGGCATTTGATTAACTGGTTATTAAACGAAGCAATGGCATGACAACGGCAAAATATGTCTAGCAACTTTTGTGGAGTTTGAGGCAGGGGTTCTTTATTTATAGTGAAAATTGCTTAAACTCCTTAAATATTCAAATTACAGCAAATTTCTTTTGTTCTCGGTGGTAGATGCCTAATATTTAGATGGGCATATTTAGATTTCTACCCTATAGTTATCCCTATAGGCCTATACCAAAAATCAGACATCCAGCTCTATTGGCTTGCTCAGAATTAGATATGCGCATAATTAATGAGGTACAATATGTGGTGTCATAAGGTGTCCCATCATACCAAATATGAAGGGTGTAGCACTTGTGGTTACTGAGTTGTGGACAAATATATCTATTTGAGGTCAAAGGTCATTGAGGTCACGTGACATTTTGTCAAAATAATTGTATTGCTAAGTTATTCCTATATACCAAAAATCAGACCTCTAGCTCTATTGGCTCGCTCGCTTGAAAACAATCTCATAAACCTGGCCATATGGGCAACTGTGTATGGGCAGCTGGATGCTTGACTTCCCAGAGAAGGCGAGCTGTCACGTTCAAGCTCAGGATTATTTGTCGATCAAATTTCAGTAAATTTACCTTACCTAGATGAAATTTTGTCTATAGGCTGAAATTTCGCCGAATTTTGACGAAATTGCATCGAATTTTCAGGTTCATATCCGACATTTTTGAGTTTTGAGTGCAGACAGAAATAAGTTTTGAGGCAACATGGCTGCGACCCCATGTTGACCCCGGTATCTGCTAAAGTGCGGGTTGCGGGCTACGGGCTGCGGGTTTTTAGAATTATGGCTAGATTTCTTATATATGTAATATGGCATTTAGTATATAAGAAATAAAACCTTTAGAATGTGTCTATTATAAATAATGATGATCAGGTCTATCGTACAGTATCCCTTTTCCTGCGAAGTCCATATTTCACCATCAGGTCAAGATGGTTAAAATTAATGAAACACTACTATATGGTGTATTTTAACGTAATACTGTATATTTGAAGGCTGTTGAAAACATCAATGCTGTAAACTTGATTTTTTTGGACTAAAGATGCTATAACAGACCAAACCAAATGGATGAAAATACGTTATGTTTCTGAAAAAAATCAAAATCTGCTAAACTAAAAGCGGCGATTCCGAGGACCAATTTATTTATTCCGAGCTGCCTGGCCATTACAAATAATTAGGGATCTGAATCACTTTTCTTTCTTGCCATGGATGTGAGTGAGAAATATACGTATTAAATACCAGACTGACAAAAAAAATCGCGCCTCGGAAATGTCGCCACTTATCGCGGAATGAAAATTGTTACATTTCTAGTATCAGGCCATAGGAAGTAAATTCTTTGTATGCATCCATTCACAATTCGGTTCCAGGGCAACTCATACAGAAAATTAAACAATGCCTAGTTAAATGCAATGCATAAGGAAAGATTTGACTTAAAAAAGCGTAGAAGTGATGTGTATTGTAAATGCCGTGTATTTTTCATGAAATCTTTAAAAAGAAAAAGACGTACAACAAAGGACTTAGTTTACTTTGCCGTTTCGGTTCAAGCGAGGTCGCGACCTCAGAGAACGACATTCTGCTAACATTTTACGCGAGAATTTCAGTGGGAAAAACACGCCGGTGCGTTGCCTTATTTTCAGGAATCGATCTAATAGGAATATTTTTGGATGAGTTTGTGTTCTGCAGCTCTCAATAATTTATCTCCTAATATCATGAACGTATGACTTGCACCTGCAGTATGATAGTCACTCCATGCCGGTATGCCCCCTTCAAGCATTTGATCCAGCGTGACTTGGAAAAGTTTCCTAGGACTATAATCGTGTTCACCACAATAAAATTATTTGAAACGGCGTTGAAAACGATTTCGAAAATTGTGCTTTTATCGCGGTTGAACTAATCTGAAGTGTGAGAAGGGCGAAAATGATATCAAAAAACACACATTTTTTCATGCCCGCAACCCGCAACCCGCAAAATAGCGCATCCTGTTGACCCCTAGCCCTGCGTACAATGCTATGTGCTACAGCTAACACACAGCATCGTACGCAGGGCTAGCGAGAGAGTTGCCGACATCGACGGTTATTTACGAGAAGTGAATAAAAGACTGTCATTTTTGGAAGCGATCGAGTAGCTGAGGTAGGCTGGGATACGACTTGGGCCCAAGAACGCTGAATTTCGGCAGTAATTTGGCTTTTTACGTGAAGTCCCAAAATGGATTTGAAGTCACCGACCCTACGTACGGGTCTTTGCAGGGCTGTGGTGAGCGGGGCGATTAGCTGTAGCGGAACACACAGCATCGTACGCAGGGCTAGTTGACCCCAAGTGAAAATGTGTTCGCGATCAAATCTTCCTATATTTTTTTCAGAATTTTCGACAAAATCATTGCTTCTTAAATCTTTTGTAAAATATAAAATACTAAAATAAAAATGCGATGTGCCATGTCTCCAGATTTCTAAAACATCGTTCGTTGACCGTTCGACGGAATACTCATTTCGCAAACTTGTGACGCAGTTGAAATTCAATACTGACCGCCAAATAATCTTAATGAGACGAGATCATTCTAGACCCCGGTTCTAGACATCCTCCAAATTATCCAACCATTCGCGTTAGAGTTCAGCTCGCTTAGAGTATCATAACATTCTTCGGCCTTCGTTTAGATCGACCCTAATCTCTCCCATTTAGGAAACAAATACACACGCTACCTCGACAAAACTTCGTGCACCATCCAGGACCAACGCACTACAAATCTGTCTTGACGTCATCATCTCCTTACATGGTAATCGGCATACCGTATTTTTAGCAAAGGAGACACAGAATACGTCGGAGTATTCAGTTTCAAACGTATTACATTGTGTGATGTTGTCAAAAAAAAGGTAATGTTACTGCAGTGGTATAAATTACAAAACACAAAAGTTCAAATCAGTTTATTTTGGACTGGCTTTACCCAACATTTCATATTGTTTCTTATGCCAGATTTGACCACGTACTTACTGGCGACCCCTTTACATGCAAATTTTGTGTCAAATGGTGTGTTCTCCTGGAAAAACAAACGTACGATTTCTATATGAAGGAGGCGAAATTTGCCCTCAAAACTCGAAACCACCCCTTTATGGGGTGTACCTAGCTATTTTGAACGAGCTTCTCGAATCTGCAGCTCTATTTCGAAATGATGGTCTGGTTTTCTCAGCTCAAGGATAAGTGTTCTCCATCGCTGTGGGCATTACTATTCTCAACTGGGGGTACAGTTTCCAGTCGTAATGTTTTTCATTGTGTCCGGGATATAAAACCTTTCCTTTTCAAACTTTCAGTTTGATTAACACTAGTCCACATCTTGTCAGTGATTAAACATGTTTCAAGTTTAAATGTTAAATTCTGGTCTCGAGCCCTCCTGTTCGACCAAACTGAAATTACCCCTCCCACTTTGGCTCGTCCAGTGGGTGTAGCAAGGGTCGTGCCATCGCTTAGGAAGCGGAGGGTGCATTAATTTTTGCATTTCGATGCACATTTTGATTATATTCAGAAGATTTTGTGGCAAAAACTCAGATAGAGAAGCATTTATATTCACATCTCACTTATTCATGACTGGCTGAGAGCAGCACTTCCATTAAGTTAGCATCATTACGCCATTTATTGTGCCAAGAAAGATGAAGCCAAGACATTTTGCCCTCCCTGGTCTCAGCCAGAAATGGTTATACCTTACAGAGTTTTTTCCCACGGAATGAAAACAAATGTACTTGGGCTGAGGCCCAAGTACAACAAACGCCATCCGCAAGTACCCCTGAGTGAATTGGAAAATGTCTCAGTCACAATAATGGCAACGATGCCACCATAAGTTCGGCTTCATCTTAAAGAAATTTCCCACTAATATATTAGCATTCCCGAAAACTTATTTTATAAGAGTTGCTAGATGGAGTGCTCCAATCCTCGGATGAGGTTTGAATGGCGTGCCTTTCATACGTGTTGTGCTATAATGACAGCATCGATGAAACATAACAGGCAGGATTACCTATAGTTTGGTCCGCAGATCACAGTTCTTCCACCAATGAGTGAAGTAATCGGCAGTGTCTGCCAAAGGTATGTTAAAAAGTTGTAATTTCATGGAAGGATGAGCGTTATGAGCATGATATTCCTCCGAGCCCCTACGAAATCAAAAATGGATGCGCCGAATCAGCCAATCAATGTACTACTTGACGATACGTGACACTGCAACGTCGTTTGCATCAAAGTGTCGTATGCAATGACCTTTACTCGACATGCGACCCTATCAAAGGCTTCGAGTCCAGTATCGTATGAAAAGGCAGAGTAAATTACTTTTGTTTATTTTTATGCGCATTCTTTTAACCATTCAAAGAAATTCGTATGTGTGCATGACCTTCCGACATAAATATGTATACTTAATTGCACGAGTAGGTGTGCTGTTACAGTTGTAATCACCACACTTATGGTCAGGAACTTGTAAACATCACGAGGCCTTCGGCCTCGTGATGTTTACAAGTTCCTGACCATAAGTGTGGTGATTACAACTGTAACAGCACACCTACGAGGTGCGATTAACGACTTATACCACGAAAAACAGGCCAATCTTCTCTAAAATTTGAAAATTACTGTCAATAAATCTACTTTTGATTTGAATACCCACAATGGAATGGAGTGACCCATTGTACGTCGAAAGGTTCACAGAGGTCATTATGCACCTGGCATGCGAGTCCGGGGAGAATGACCTATCCCAGACAAGTAGGACAAGGGCTCTGGTCAACTGCAAATCTGCATTTGAATAAGGGTTACAGAGTGGTTTAATGCACCTGTGTAAAAGGAAACTGTTTTAGTCTGATTGGTTAAATAAAATGGCTTGCCTTACTCTATCTTGTTGGCTATTGGCTAGCGAGAAGGAATTCAATCTGTAGATGCATGTGATTGCCTCGTGGATGCATCAGCCTTTCAATACCATTTTCGGGTTTTCGACTGGTCAAGATGGACCTTGTCAACTTGTCTGATCTGATGACCAAAGAGACTTCCTATAGTTCCATGGACAGCCATGTAAAAACAACCAAAGTGGATTTTACACGGGTAAACTGCCCTATAATAGCAGCCGCTACTACAGAGCGCATAAAATGCACGATGTGTACTTAAACTTATAAAAAAGTACTTGGCGATGATAACACCGGACAGGGTTGTACTATCGATGACCCTTGCCAAGGGATAATCAAGTTCTCCTGCCAGAAAATATACGTCTTTACACAAAGCAAATGTGCAAGATGGCTTGGCCAGATTGCCAGCACACTGGATATTCTGGCAAGGTAATTTATTCTTTTCTAAAATATTATACACAAAACGAATTCTGTAAAGTTATAAAATGAAATTCATTGACCAAAACAATTTGTTGTGTGTGCGGCAGTATCACAGAATTTCTTTCGACTATTTCACAAACGTTACAAAAAGGCTGTACTTATTTCCATGATATTTGTCACGTATGTCTTGTGTTTAATAATTTCAGGTGAATGCGGCAACATCTCTGTACCATCAGGGATTCGATGAGCAGCTTATCAAAGAACAAACAGGTCACAGATCAGATGACTGTTTACGCGCCTCAAATGTATGTCTACTGCACAACAAAAGCATGTGTCGATGTATTACTACCACCTCCATCTAGTGTTAAATCAGAGGAATCTGTAAGTAAACCAGCTTCTCAAGTTACAACAAAACAATGTAACAAAACAGACAAGATTGGTCCAACCCAAGAAGACGCCGAATCTAAAGATGGACAGTCTTCATCAACAAATCATGTTGCTTACATTGAGCATGGTCTAAAGAAAGTTAAAATTGAATTATATAATGTGATGCTATAACATATCAGTTGAACAAATTGTCTTCATTTTGTTGTTGAATGTGTGTGAATGCTTTAGACATCTCGACTTGACCTATTGTTCTCTTGCAAATTAGTAATCAGTCATACTTTTTTTCATATTTAAATAAGTAATCACTACACTTTTATTGATATGATAATTATTTTCTTTCATTAAAGTGTGGTGATTACTTATTTACATATGAATAAAAGTATGACTGATTACTTATTTTGCATAAGAACAATAGGTGTCAGTCGTGTTTTCAGGGATAAATGGATGGCAAGAACAATAGGTCACATGACCTGGAGTGGTATAAGAATGCAAAGAACGGTTGCGACTATCCCGGACGGCGACTTTTCTCAGGCGTTTGTACGTCGTCGCTGGACTCCATTGTATACATCTAGCGTTTCCCTGGCGAATACGTGACAGGTACTGACTGCTATAGAACTAAATAAAAATCCACTTTAATTCTTTTGCAAAACCGTGATGAAGTGTCGGTTACCCTTACTTCACTGCGGCGCTCCCATCCGGCCTCCTACGCAGTGCAATCTCGGTAAGAGAGGCTATCTGGTGTGGCGTAATAAATGAACATTGAGTGACAAATCAGTACACTTGCAGTGAAGGACAGCTGTGCATGTTTAATGAGTTGTACATGCCGAAATTCCAGATACAGACTAAATCATAATGCCGTCTTCATCAGATACCAGAAGACCAGTAGTAATCAAAGTGAGACTTGGGTGGACACCGTGGCCAATGGGTATGTGTGAAGACAGTGCAGTGGAAAATGAAATTTAATGCAATGAAACACTGAATGCAGTCATTCTTTGGAAGAAATATCTTAATGACATATCAAGAACGAACAAAAGTAATTGACCAGTTAACAAAGCTCTCTCATGTGATTATAGGGCTAGTTTTATACTTGTCGATGTTTGATGATGGAAAGGAACACGAAAACAACTAACTTAAACAATCATTATAAAAACTACCAATAAACCTCAATAGCGACAAAATTCCAAGCAAAACATTACACTATGGTTCAGGGTGTTCATTTACAAAGTTCACTCAAAATGTACTTTGAAAACGATAGTATTTTGACAACCGTACCGGCAGCTACTTACTAAACTAAAGTCTGTTGAAAAAGAGTACTAAATATCGTTGTCTTTCAGGTCAATAAGTGATTGAATCAAAAAATGTGTCATGAAACGGTAAAACAACAACTGATAAATAAGTAATTTTTCTCAAGAGTGACTTGAAACGCCTCGCCTGAAAGAAAATTTCATCCCGTTCCACAGAAACTGGCTGCGTTTTCGAGCGCCGCAGCTATGAACGATAGGTCTGGGGAATCCCCGCGAAAATCGCTCACACTCGTCCAAAACATTGATCGTTCGCTTTTGAGCTGCATGATTCAGCTTGTTGAAAATATTTTCATTTCGTAGATAATTAATTAAATTTCTTATTTTTTCTTTTGTTTGTTAATTAAAAGTCATTTTAATGTTTTTAGATGCTTTAAAACAATTAAAACCCGCTAAAAAAGCGACTATTTGGCCAAAATTCAAACGAAAAACACGAAAATAAAGCTCAAATCATGGGCTATTTATATATGAATACGCTTACGCTCAAATGCGATAGAACAAACATGGCGGCCACTCTCGCCGATGCACGATTTTGCATCAAAATTTTTCACTCATTTTCGTTCGTATGACTTTGAAACTCCAGGAAACGATTGAGAAGAAAGGGTTACCTTGAAGTATTGAGGTATTTGCTGATAATTTGCCAAATTAAACGAGAACAAATGCTTAGAAAATTCCCACACGCTTACACACTGAGCGCTTTCAGAAGCCGTAGCATGATCGTACTTAGTCTGTCAGACATGTGACTCGGATCATACCATGGATTACATCCATGATCATACGAATTTCCAAAACACCACTTGATACATTTGTTTTATTCCAAAAATGATCACACATATCAGTATTCATGATGTGGTTTTCATGATGCACCGGTACACAGTAAATCTTAATGAAATGGACGTACTGTAGTTCTTTTTCAAGTACATGATTACAATCGTGCAGAAGGAAAAGATCAATGCGATAGAATGCTGTGTATACACAGGCTCAGCAGTGGGCTAAAAATAGCGAGTTGAAAACATGGTGGCCACTCTCGCCGATGCACGATTTTGCATCAAAATTTTTCACTCATTTTTGTTCGTATGACTTTGAAACTCCAGGAAACGATTGAGAAGAAAGGGTTACCATGAAGTATTGAGGTATTTGCTGATAATTTGCCAAATTAAACGAGAACAAAATGCTTTGAAAATTCCCATGTCACACGCTTACACATTGAGCGCTTTCAGAAGCCGTAGCATGATCGTACTTAGTCTGTCAGACATGTGACTCGGATCATACGAATTTCCAAAACACCACTTGATAAATTTGCTTTATTCCAAAAATGATCACACAATATCAGTATTCATGATGTGGTTTTCATGATGTACACAGTAAATCTTAATGAATTGGACGTAGTTCTTTTTCAAGTACAAGATTACAATCGTGCACCGGGAAAAGATGATATAGGAGCACAGGGACTGTGCACATGTGATAGCAGTAACAAGGACGGTATCAGATCCAAAGTTCAGATAATTCTCACCGCTAGATGGCGCTATACAAAAACTTTTGGTACTCACACTTGGCACGTTTTTTACCAGTACATGTATATCCAAATGTGAGCCATAATGACCATTTAATTAATAAGCCACACCCACCAAAATCTAATCAGATCTAGATCTTATCATAACAATGCTACATACCAAATTTCATACAATTGGGCCCAGGGGTTCTCAAGTTATGAGTGGAACAAAATCTGTCTACGGACGACAGACGGACAGACGGACGGACAGACGGACAGACGGACACACACACAGAAATTGTGGCAACATAGCCGGGACACCTTTAGCGCTTTGCGCCATGGTGTCCAAAAAGGAAATGGAGAATTGTGAGAGAGATGCGAATTTGTAAACCTCTAAATCAATTAATGTAACAATGTGAGATGGATTGAAATGAAAAGCCAATTCAGAAGCTACAGTGCGTCAAAAAGATTTTATTTCACTGAATTTCTACATGGTGCTTTTATTTAACGATAAACAACAGACAAACAGTTTGAACTGACAAGCAAATTTAGGGAAAAATGCCAGTATGTGATAAAAATATGAGTTTATCCGGTAAATAAAAATCTTGATATAGTAAGGCAGAGGTAGTTAACTAATCTATCTTTAGTGAATGTAACGAGAAGGGACATTCAAAAAGTATCTTTTCAAGACAAGTAAGTTTAAGGGAAGGTGACAAATGTTCGAAAATGCAAACTACAACGAATTTGAAGATATTATCCTCGTAATATTCCCAATTGCCCCTTTTCGCATGATATATTCTCATGGTTCTCTGCCTACTTTGTGATTTTGCCCTCTCCAAATATAACACTCCTCAAAGTAATTGCCTTCTACATATGTAAATCACACGCATTAAATTTACAAGATTGAAAAAAACTGAAAACTACTTACTAATAGGATTGTATGACCGTTAAAGATATACGTCTTTTCAAACCAACAGAGCAACATCAGACTCAGCGAACCGTGGGCTGAAATTGCTGTATTATCTTATTTGCAGCAACATCATTTTGACCAACGGAACTTAAACCAGATATGGGGAAAATGGAAACCCATTGATATGTGACGAAAGTATAGGGTCAACTAACTGTACATTAAAAAGTTTTGGAAATTTAGTTTTTTAATTCAATCCTAGGCTGCAAATTATAGCTTTCGCTATAAACAGTCACTGACCTTCTTCGGTTAGGTCAACAAAGTAACCTTCTGAACATATCCAAATTATTTGATATTGGAAAGTACTACAGGCATTATTCATTTATAAGCTATGAATATTGATCAATAAATGTCATGTATTCAACTGCTCATTATACAAGCCACGGTCACTCCACAAAAGTGACCGCGTACAAGCCTTACCTGTGTCGCGTGTTCGCCTATTGCCCACACTATTTCAAAGAAAACAGTGGGTATCTTTTAATTACCCTATACCCAATCCCCTTCATTAATTTGTTCTGCTGAATGCTGAGGCTTACTGCCCTGACCAACTAATTCGTAAGGAGCTCGTAAGGTAAAATCGGACCCTGAGAGTTTCACTCCTTTCCGTCTTTAATGTTATGCTAACTAGTTATTCATTTAATACAAATACATTTCCAGGCATACTGAGATTTCTGCTCAGCCATGCCATATATCCTATACAGCAGGTTAACTCTAATCAAATCTATGAAAGCTTGGCCATAATTAACGCCTTAGGCCGCAGATCCAGAGACTTCTAAAGACACGGTCTACTCTCTCAGGGTACATGGAAATAATTTTTCTTTTTAAAGCCTTGAAGCAATTCTTTATTTGGCAGACAATTTTTTCACCATAATTGGCAAGTAACATTTTATATCCTCCAGCCTCCTCCAATAATCAAATAGTCCACCCTAATATCAAGTATTTTTATTTTACAACATGCATTAACATTTTTCTAATTCAATGATAATAATAGTCATGACCTTAATAAACATTCAGCTACAAAGACCTCTGAAGCAGAACGGGACAACATGGAAATCAATCGAGATGTGACACAAGAAGAGTGTGGTCCAGAATTAGACCGCACTGTTTTTTGTCATATCTCGACAGACGTTGCTCCTTCTGCTTCAAGTTACATTTGTGTATATGGTCTCGTCGGTGCAACTGATAGCTGCTTATACGATAATAAAGTAGTTTCAAGCTGACAGCTGACTGAGTCCGATACTGTTTTAGTCTGTCAAATGTTGCTGCAATGTCATTAATGTTAAGACTAAAAGGATGATTTGGAAACAAAGTACCAAACCTACGTAATATAGTAATTAATAAACATACAGCTGTACCTCAGCGCCAAAATCTTGGCCAGATGGTCTGTAATAACACATTGGAAGTAGAAAATCCAGTGTTACTTGGCGACACCTGATTCTGACCCTTCCACAGTTTGCAGCAATAGATAATGATAATAATGATAATGATAAGTAATATTGCGCCACCAACGCAGAGAAGTACCACTAGCAAGATATCTGTATTAAAGATGGATTGAGAAAATGCACAATTGTTAGCCTACTATAAGGTAGTGGACAGAATATACGGCTAGTTTTCAATCGGGTTCGAACCCACAACATACGGCATCAGTCGCCTAGCGGAGAGGCCACAGAGAGAACCGCTCGACTAAATCCCCACTCTCAAAAAAGAGTGGTTCAATAGCCGGCTAAGTTGTTACATTTTTCTGACTGAGACCGCTCCACACGTTGTAGAGTTCGTGAAGCACTCACTCACGCATGCTCACTATCACACATCGCACATACAAACTTTATCGAGGCGAAGAAATTACAGGGGGAGGCCGGTGTTTTTGTAGGGGTGGGTCGCTACTTTTTGCAAAAGCGTTTCTGTAGGGGTCATGAAATTTCACGCATGTGCCTTGTGGGGAGGATCAAAATTTTTGCTCAACTACAAGAAGGCATGATATGGCTGATATGGTGCTTTATACAAAAATATGAAATCGGTACTAAGAGTCTATTAGGGAAACTATAAACATTGTCCCACTATAAAACTAGCAATATCTGTGCGTTTATAGACGTTTGATAATTGATATTGATGTATTTGTTCAGAATACGGTGGTTACAAGTTCAGGATACACTACACATGTTCGACTATGAGAAAACCATGATCTATTTTGTCCAATATAAAAACGTGATATCTTTGCATTTATAGACGTCTGATAATTGATATGTACTTGATTATAATTGGGTGGCCGCAGGTACATATTTGTATAGGGAACCTGATTTTGAATTTCACTGATAATGTTGATTCACTATACCTGATAATCTACGGTAAAACTGAAATTTGTTTACAGTACTAGACTAACGAAATAAGTGCTTCTATAATTGTTTGACAATTAATTTAAAGGTATCTGATTAGAATGAGGTGCTTAAAATTGCAGGTGTGAACAACAAATATGATATTGTAATTTCAACCAAAAGTATTTACTCACTTCTCATGCTAGTCTAGAAGTAACCAATTGAACAATGCCCACCCCGGGCCCCCATTTTAGTAAAGCTGTGCATTTATATTTATATGTTGTTAAATATGACTTTTAGACTCTCTATACAATTAGATTTCAAACTATAAATGAAGGTGAACATTACAGATACTGTCCCTTTTTAATCTGAATAGCTTTTTGTTGTTTAAATGGTTGATAGAATTATTCATCGTGACAACGTGATCTCTTTTTCATCGACCTGAAACCTATATATAAAAGATTGTTTGTAAAGGTAAAATGTATATTTCTGAAGGTTCAAAGGTCAAATGAGACATTACGAGTAATTTAAGATATTATTGATAAGGACTTTGACTCGCAGGGGAAGCGTGACTGTATTTTGCTCACGAAAACTGGGGAGGGTCACTTATTTACTTGCAAACAATTTTGAAGGTTTTTGCTCGCAGCATCATTTAAAAAAAAAACACGGGACCACCCTGATCAATTTCTGTGTAGTCACTGATAATATCGTCCCCGTGCAATTTGATCATGAACATCCTAAAACATCTAAGCCAAACGTTCTTTTAAACTGGGTCACATGGTGTATGAAAACAATTTTCATAAACATATGATTTCCAAGCTGCAGAAGACTGCTTGGCTTTTTTGTGCCTAACAGTGAAAATTATCCTATTCCGAGATACCTGTGAAGTTCTTTAAGTAGGAATATTGAATTGCGAATGATACCGACTCTCTAACAGCCCTCGCCGGCTACGCCTCAGACCGTACTAAAGCCGAAAAAAATTAAAAATGGAGAAACAAGTCCTTAGTTCTGCTATAGGACGGTCGGCTTGGAGAGCGTCGTTCCTAGAAATACCGTTGAAGGCGCATCACCATACGGTTGAGGATAGACATTAGTACCGAATGAGGGGCTGTGCGAGAGTCCAGAATGATTCAAGTTCAGCATATCAAAATCTCCGTAGTAAAATAGTAGAGAGTAACAATTTGGAAACGTTACGGGCGATTCAGAAGACCGTTCCGTTTATTATCATACTGTCTTACTATTGTAATATCAATTAATTGCACAATCTGTTTGGTTAAAAATGATTATTTTAATGTTTTTTTTTGGTTATCCTTGACGAAACGAAAACTTGTTTTAAATTTGTCAATCTAACCTATCGGTACACTTACTTGATGGTTGATCTGGCTCGCATGTCTCTGTTTCCTTGACAGCTTTCAGTTCCTGGTCTCGTTCGTCTGGATCAAGAGGGAGGCCTTTGTAAATAAAGAAATAACTGTCGATTAAAGCTTGATATCTTTATCATTATTAAAAACGAACCTACTCAAATTATTCCAAGAAGAATTAGGGACTGGACACAAATTACAGGGGGGGATGGGTCGCCATTTTTCGCGCAAGCATTTTTGAAGGGTCATAAAATTTTGTGCAAGCCTATGGGGAGGGTCACCTTTTTTATGCATCAAAGCTGAAAGTGCATGTGCAAGTATTAAAGAATACGGAATACTGAAAAAAGAAAAAATGCCTCCTGGCACTTTCATTTTCTGTTGTTTCCATTTTCAGCGCGCCCTTCGGGCGCAAGTTTAAGGGTATAATAAACAATGTATTGATGATCCAAGCAGCCACATTGATTTAACTTGTCATGATTTCTACTTGTCCAACTCCTCTATTGTAATATAAACTGTCCCCTATAATGACGCTTTCAATAACAATTTGGGAGATCACTTATTTGATATCATTCTCCCATTGACAATCCATTGGTATCAGTCGGTGTGAAATGTTCATGAAGCTGTTATATATTTTTCATTTTTTGAGGACATTGACTGAATACAAACTATTCAGAATAGTGCAAAATGTCATCAATAACAACTGGAAGCTTCAGGTCGAACAACTTTTGAATAACAATTTAGGATCAGATAACCTACGAGTTATTTGTAGTTTCCTCATAGCCTACAATGTATAGTGAATCAACATTCGGTGAAATTCCAAAATCAAATTTCTTGCACAACCATGGACTTGAAACCACTCTAGTCTAATCATGAACATTAATATTAATAATTAGGTGTACATAAATGCACAGATTTACCTAGTTTTGTATTGGAAAAAAAAATATTCATAGTTTCATCATAGGCTGCCATGCATAGTGAATGGACATTTCAGTGAAATTCCAAAATCAAATTTCTTGCACAACCATTGACTTGAAACCACTCTAGTCTAATCATGAACATTAAAACTAATAATTAGGTGTACATAAATGCACAGATTTACCTAGTTTTGTATTGGAAAAAAATATTCATAGTTTTATCATAGGCTGCCATGCATAGTGAATGGACATTTTAGTGAAATTCCAAAATCAAATTTCTTGCACAACCATTGACTTGAAACCACTCTAGTCTAATCATGAACATTAATACTAATAATTAGGTGTACATAAATGCACAGATTTACCTAGTTTTGTATTGGAAAAAAATATTCATAGTTTCATCATAGGCTGCCATGCATAGTGAATGGACATTTCAGTGAAATTCCAAAATCAAATTGCTTGCACAACCATTGACTTGAAACCACTCTAGTCTAATCATGAACATTAAAACTAATAATTAGGTGTACAAAAATGCACAGATTTACCTAGTTTTGTATTGGAAAAAAAATATTCATAGTTTCATCATAGGCTTCCATGCATAGTGAATGGACATTTCAGTGAAATTCCAAAATCAAATTGCTTGCACAACCATTGACTTGAAACCACTCTAGTCTAATCATGAACATTAAAACTAATAATAAGGTGTACATAAATGCACAGATTTACCTAGTTTTGTATTGGAAAAAAATATTCATAGTTTCATCATAGGCTGCCATGCATAGTGAATGGACATTTCGGTGAAATTCAAATATCAAATTTCTTGCACAACCATTGACTTGAAACCACTCTAGTCTAATCATGAACATTAAAACTAATAATTAGGTGTACAAAAATGCACAGATTTACCTAGTTTTGTATTGGAAAAAAAATATTCATAGTTTCATCATAGGCTGCCATGCATAGTGAATGGACATTTCAGTGAAATTCCAAAATCAAATTTCTTGCACAACCATTGACTTGAAACCACTCTAGTCTAGTCATGAACATTAATACTAATAATTAGGTGTACATAAATGCACAGATTTACCTAGTTTTGTATTTGGAAAAAAATATTCATAGTTTCATCATAGGCTGCCATGCATAGTGAATGGACATTATCGATGAAATCTAAAAATTACATTTTTGTACATGCATGCACTTTTTATCTGCAACTTCAAGCAAAGTACATTTACATGAAGTATCGCACACTTATGATTTGATATTTTATGGACAAAGCGTTATATCGGCCGCATTTTGCCTTCCTTTTGGGAGGGGACTTCAAAAGTATAGCAAGTCAGAAGGAGGTCTTGAACACATTGCGGGTTTTTTTGGGGGTATTGAGTAACAGGGGAGGGTCACTTATTTTCATGCACGGATAAGGGGGAGGGTCACTAATTTTTGTGCATGAACTTTTGAAGGGTCACTATTTTTGATGCAGCGGTTTTTCGAAAAACACCGGCCCAACCCCCCCTGTAATTTATGTCCAGTCCCTTAGTTTACACAATACAATATCATAAAGTATACAGCCAAAAGTCTCATTTCAGATAGAAGACTCATATTAGAAAAGCCAATTAAGCAGAAAGATAACATAATTATCGATGTCCGAGATATTTGTTAATCTGTTGATTGGAATAAATCAAAATCTTACCTTTATCATCAATTCCTTCGTAAGTATATCCGAAGTGTTCCGATCTCTGGAAGAACTCGTCATTAGTGTACACCGGGAAGAAGGGAACCATGTAGGAATAGCGATTGTGTCCCGTCGGAGTGGAAATTGTCGGAAACGCATCCCTTGTCGGATTGTGCTTTATAAACGAAATGCATATATGTAAACATATATTAATTAGCACTTTGCTCGCTGAATAGTTCCTACAGCGAAACAGTGTGCGAAAAGTTAGAAAAAGCTAAGGTTTGCTCGCTGTCCCATTGTGAAAACTTATCCCTCCGCTCGATATCACAAGTATCTTTAAACAATGCCTTTAAGTTGAAATTAAAAATTACGTTGCATTCTTCCTTTTGTACGCTAACAAATGGCAAAAGGAGATTTTTATTTGATTTAATAAGCAGAAGCCTAGAATCACTCTTTGTATGGCCAACGGCCCAAGTAATATACAGGAAAACATTTACAGAGAAAAAAAGAATTAAATCATTTTGCTGGAATGATACAGAAATACTAATAACATATATCAAAATTGGTCAAACAACATTTACGTTTAGTAAACTTAGTTTATAAAAAGTCATTTATCAAATGTTGTAATTACCCAATAAAATATTTGCTGACAGCCACATCATTATAATTGAAACAAATCCTAACAAGTGAGCATAACAGTTCCCTACTAGGGCTCATTCTAGTTCATTGTTAGGGTTGGTTTCCATTATAATGACGTGACTGTCAGGAAAGCATCTACTGGGTAATTACAAAAATTTAATAAATAATGTTTTATTAATAGCAAACAAGGTATACTATGTCTTCAAACACCGCACCAGCTACATTGTAATTCATCAGGAATAAAACAGAAACACATGGCATTGACATTGCAAAGTCTGGTGATTTGTTAAATTAAATGTTTCTCTGTCTTATGTGTGTGGAGTGGCCGTGGTGTGTTGTGAAGCTGGTTAAATGTAAACAAGACTACATCTAGCTCTACTGTGTTAATGTTGTAAATTAAAATAGCTGATACATATTGATAAAACAACGCCTAGGCCATTTAAATTTTGCAGCTTGAATAATGTTGATTTTGATTGTACTATAAAGAAGACAATGAAATCTAACTTCTGCAGATATAGTAATGCGCAGAGAGACGTTTCAAATATCACCGTTAAGCATGAAAGCAGTCCAGTTTTTTAAAGTTTACCTTCTAAGCCACTTCTCGAAGATTCTGTCGACATTTGCGTGATGAAGAAAGAACACCGGGTCGTTTGCTGACGTCGGTACCTGACTCATTGTGCCTCCAAAGTAGAGGTGGACATGATTGTGTAGTTGAGTGTCTACACCGCCACTGAGGTGAAGCCCCGTCTTGTTCTCGGAGTCTGCAAAGCCTGCAAAGTTGGATTGACGAAAAACATAATATATAGCATTTGGTGAAAACGTGCAGTCTTGATTGAAACTAAGCCTTCATTCATCGAAAACGCAAATGTTTTGACGATATCACGAATTTGGCAAGTAAAAAGACCTACATCACGCTTAAATTAGAAAAGGTATAGTGAAGTAAAAATAGCTTCTTCTAATTTTTTTCGTTTGATTAGACATCAATTGGGTCGAAGAAATGTCTTAAGACATTTTGGAAAACATAACAAGTGCCGATCAAGACTCTTGATATAATTACAATCACTCAAACACAGCTGCAGTTGTTTTTGGTGTACATACTGATTATCGGTTAACATGTTCAAAAACTGTTTACTAGATTTTAAAAACTTACAGAATGTGACCTCGACAGTATGATTTGGTGTTTCTCGTGAGCTGCACTGTACTGCAGCATATCTTATAGTTAATAAATTTAGAGCTTACCTTCTAGTAAGTTTCGGAAACTGCAGTCTGATTTGGTCCACTTATTGTCAAGATTATCATAGTCACGTGGAATGTTGTCATAGTTTGCGACACCAAGAGCGTAATACACAGCCTCTTTACTGGGCAGCTTTTGCAGGTGTGGACTATTGTTGCCACCAGGGTTGCGCGTCATATATGGTAGGCTTGATTCGTTGACGTGTTGGTGCACAATTTTCCTTGGTCAGTGAGGCTTTCAAAGTAAGCGCAAAGATTTCGCCAATTTTCGAAGGGTCCGGTTAGTGTGTAATTGTTGTTTGCGTCACTTCCTCCAATGTACTCGTCTGTGCACAAAGCACATTCAGTTTCTCCAGCCCAATCCCAGTACGGTATTGTAAAATTATCGTCTCCAGATATCTACAAAATTTAGAAAAAATCTCAATATAGACTAGCGATATCCTGACGTGCTGAGATTTTTCTATTACACTATGGTGAACCGAATTTAAGTAGGATAAGCATCTCAAAGTGAGCCAATCTTTTCTCTAACAGAGCAACATTAACGCATGAAATTTTAAATCAAGGAAAACAACAGAATCATCTTACGTAAATTATGATAATTCCGTCACTGCGTTAAGTCAATGGTCATCATTACTGATATTACGGCTGGTGATCCTCTGATTAATCGAGCTGTTAAACATCAACCTTTCCTCACACATGGTCGGTAGCAAAAGAGACATTAATGTTTCAAGTACCTTACTCAAATAAATGTGAAAGCAGGTTGAATTAGTACAGGTTGTTTGGAATATATATTAATTTTCTTGCACTGATAATTCTATCGAACCTTTGCCTGAGCCATACGCCTGTTGCTGATCTGGTTTACTGCACTAACAGTTGTTTGAGGGTGAAATTTTCCAGATTTTTCGTGAACACGAATATAAAAGCATCGGTCTAACTCGACTAATTATACGCAAGGAAGCACCCTTACTTTATAGCTAAATAGCCGTATTTGAGTTTCCGTTTATAGTCAGCAAAGACAACTGAACTGGACAACAGCAGACTGATATGCCATGGTCTTGAATGAGCTGGTTTAAATTGGTCGGTCGAACAAGTTTTGGTCAAATGTTACAGAACTAATCTAGTTGCGCATGATCCCGGACGTATCCCGCTGCCTATGCACTCAGTCAGTTCCGCTTCTCTCTAATGGACTGTTTGTCTTGAACCTAGCTGCAGTTCACGCATGAATATCAGCCTTTGTTGAGCTAGTAAATGCTGATTCGGCCACAATAATAGCAAGAATGGCGAGCAATGATGCCATCCTTCTTGGTTTCACCTTGGTCCAACCCTCAGAAGCAGTTGGAAAGGCAAACATTTCATACGTGTTGTTTTATGACAGCATTGATTAAACACACAAGATGCAGGATTTCCAGTCCTTCAACCATATAGTTAGGAAACGTCTGCCTGGACAGCTTTTGTCGTGATGTGCTTCCCTGTAAATTTTGAATGCAATGATCGACAATGTCTTCCAAACTCTATGTTTAAAATGTCGTAATTTTCAAGTTTAAGCATTAGTACGACGTTGCGTTGACTCTTTACAAAATCAAGTGATTGCATCGCCAAATATTTTGCCCCAACTGATTATGATTAAGAAGTACAAAACAAACAGTTGCCAGAAATCGGAGTGGCAAAAATGTACGATCAATCAGGCTAAAAAGCTACATAAAGAATCTTCTAGGCCCACCCCAGGATATCAAATGGTCCACCCCTAACACACAACCCTGCAACGCAGAGCTTGATCTATGCGTACTCTCTGTGTGTATGAAATTACCGCTACCTATGTTTTCCGTCGAACTAATTTGCAGTTCCGTCAACTTGCGATAGAATTATTCAAATTATGAAAAATACACAGAACGGTCACAAAGACGATCACAAATTAAGGACGTTTTCAGAAAAGCTATGGCTAATGAGTGAGATCCACGTCAGAGTCTGAGTCTTAGTCGAACGTTATGAAAAGTAATAATGAGGAGTTATGAAATGGAATTTGGAATAGAATGTGAAGGTGTGACATGAATTCGGAATAGAATGTTGAGTTGTGATATTGGATTTGGAATAGAATGTGTATTTGTGAAATGGAATTCAGAATAGAATGTAGAGTTGTCAAATGGAATTCAGAATGCAATGTGGAGTTTGAAATGGAATTCAGAATAGAAGGTAGAGTTGTCAAATGGAATTAAGAATAGAATGTGGACTTGTCAAATTGAATGCTGAATTGTAATATTGAGTTGTAAAATTGAATTCAGAATAGTCAAATGGAAAGTGGTAATTTTGGCATGGATTGGACACTAAATGCATTACTAGCCACTTCTGTCTCGATTAACAAAATAGCAGACGAAAGGAGAAGGGCTACAATGTTGGTAATATCTGCTCAACTTAGAGGAAGCAAGAAATTTAGCTTATAAAGTATAAGCTTCAACTCAAGGAAGAACATCAGAAGCAAAAAGGAGCGTGCAAAGCATGAGCAGCAACTCAAGGAGGAGTAACATGAACTTGACATGACGATTGCTATAGCTGATGCCCCAGCTAGGTCCCTGAATAAGTTTATAGATGATTGATTCGAGGATAACACAGCCATCAATGTTAAGACTGAACGAAAAGAGGACGAATCTGTTGTGTTCAGAACAAAGCAAAGGAAGACCACACTGCCATTACTGGTCTATAAGAAGAAACATGCGATGGAAAATGAGAGTGAAAGTAAGTCTGAAGGTTCAGAGGATGAAACCAGAGCAGCAGCTTCCACACTTTCCCGTAGAAGTAGTGGCAGTAGCATGATCAAGACATCACGTGACTCAACGCAGCGGGTAATGATCAGAGCATAAAATAAAATTATTATTATTATTATTATTATTATTATTATTGTACTTGGGCCTCAGCCCAAGTACATTTGTTTTCATTCCGTGGGAAAAAACTGTAAGGTATGACCATTTCTGGCTGAGACCAGGGAGGGCATAATGTCTTGGCTTCATCTTTCTTGGCATAATAAATGGCGTAATGATGTTAACAGAATGGAAGTGCTGCTCTCAGCCAGTCTTGAATAAGTGAGATGTGAATATTAATGCTTCTCTATCTGAGTTTTGCCACAAAATCTTCTGAATATAATCAAAATGTGCACTCGGAATGCAACAATTAATGCACCCTCCGTTTCCTAGTCGATGGCACGACCCTTGCTACACCCACTGGACGAGCCAAAGTGGGAGGGGTAATTTCAGTTTGTTCGAACAAGAGGGCTCGAGACCAGAATTTAACATTTAAACTTGAAACATGTTTAATCACTGACAAGATGTGGACTAGTGTTAATCAAAGTAAAATTGTGAAAAGGAAAGGTTTTATATCCCGGACACAATGAAAACCACTACGACTGGAAACTGTACCCCCAGTTGAGAATAGTAATGCCCACAGCGATGGAGAACACTTATCCTTGAGCTGAGAAAACCAGACCATCATTTCGAAATAGAGCTGCAGATTCGAGAAGCTCGTTCAAAATAGCTAGGTACACCCCATAAAGGGGTGGTTTCGAGTTTTGAGGGCAAATTTCGCCTCCTTCATATAGAAATCGTATGTTTGTTTTTCCAGGAGAACACACCATTTGACACAAAATTTGCATGTAAAGGGGTCGCCAGTAAGCACGTGGTCAAATCTGGCATAAGAAACAATATGAAATGTTGGGTAAAGCCAGTCCAAAATAAACTGATTTGAACTTTTGTGTTTTGTAATTTATACACTGCAGTAACATTACCTTTTTTGACAACATCACACAATGTAATACGTTTTGAAACTGAATACTCCGACGTATTCTGTGTCTCCTTTGCTAAAAAATACGGTATGCCGATACCATGTAAGGAGATGATGACGTCAAGACAGATTTGTAGTGCGTTTGGTCCTGGATGCGATGGTGCACGAAGTTTTGTCAAGGTAGCTTGTGTATTTATTTCCTAAATGGGAGAGATTAGGGTCGATCTAAACGAAGGCTGAAGAATGTTATGATACTCTAAGCGAGCTGAACTCTAACGAGAATGGTTGGATAATTTGGAGGATGTCTAGAGTATTGATTTCAACTGCGTCACAAGTTTGCGAAATGAGTATTCCGTCGAACGGTCAACGAACGATATTTTAGAAATCTGGAGACATGGCACATCGCATTTTTATTTTAGTATTTTATATTTTACAAAAGATTTAAAAAGCAATGATTTTGTCGAAAATTCTGAAAAAATATAGGAAGATTTGATCGCGAACACATTTTCACTTGGGGTCAACTAGCCCTGCGTACGATGCTGTGTGTTCCGCTACAGCTAATCGCCCCGCTCACCGCAGCCCTGCAAAGACCCGTACGTAGGGTCGGTGACTTCAAATCCATTTTGGGACTTGACGTAAAAACTTAAAAAAGCCAAATTACTGCCGAAATTCAGCGTTCTTGGGCCCAAGTCGTATCCCAGCCTACCTCAGCTACTCGATCGCTTCCAAAAATGACAGTCTTTTATTCACTTCTCGTAAATAACCGTCGATGTCGGCAACTCTCTCGCTAGCCCTGCGCCCTGCGTACGATGCTGTGTGTTAGCTGTAGCACATAGCATCGTACGCGCGCGGGCTAGGGGTCAAAAGGGGTCGCAGCCATGTTGCCTCAAAACTTATTCTGTCTGCACTCAAAACTCAAAAATGTCGGATATGAACCTGAAAAATCGATGCAATTTTGTCAAACTTCGGCGAAATTTCAGCCTATAGACAAAATTTCATCCAGGTAAGGTAAATTTACTGAAATTTGATCGACAAATAATCCTGAGCTTGAACGTGACAGCTCGCCTTCCTTCTCCGGGAAGTCAAGTATCCAGCTGCCCATGCATACACAGTTGCCCATATGGCCAGGTTTATGAGATTGCTTTCAAGCGACGGCGGCAGACCGTACGTGCTCTGGATATGAACCTACCGCCGGTGTAGCTGTAATAACTGTTGCGTTGTTTTTAGTGCCCACGGACGAAGTCCTTGGGGAGTTATAGGTTTGGTCATGTCAGTCCGTCCGTCCGTCCGTTCACGCAGATATCTCAGACATGCCCTGGTCAATTTCTTTCAAACTTTGCACAAGAATAGTACCCAACCCCATACAGATGCACGTCGATTTGTTTCACAATGCGATCGAATTTGGCCGTGTTAGAGGACTTTTTAGTTTACACCTCCATAGACTCCCATGTATAAGGCCAAGAAAAATAAAAATTTAGTTTCTCATCGTATTCATATTGCCTAAAGGATGCAGTGACACAGTTTTTTGTCCCCACGGATAAAGTCCAGGGGGCTTATAGATTGGGTCATATCCGTCCGTGAGTCCATCAGTGAGTCCATCGGTTCACGCAGATATCTTAGACATTTTGACAAAATATCATGTGACCTTGGTGACCTTTGACCTCAAATATACATTATTGTCCATAACTCAGTAACCACAAGTGCTAAACCTTTCATATTGGTATGATGGGACACCTTATGACGCCACATATTGTACCCCATTAATTATGCGCATATCTAATTTTGAGCGAACCAATAGAGCTAGAGGTCTGATTTTTGGTATATAGGGATAAGTTAACAATATAATTTGTTTGACAAAACGTCACGTGACCTCAATGACCTTTGACTCAAATATACATATTTGTCCACAACTCAGTAACCACAAGTGCTACATCCTTCATATTTGGTATGATAAGACACCTTATGACACCACATATTGTACCTCATTAATTATGTGCATATCTTATTTTGAGCGAGCCATAGAGCTAGAGGTCTGATTTTTGGTATATAGGAATAACTTAGCAATACAATTATTATGACAAAAGGCCACGTGACCTCAATGACCTTTGACCTCTATATATATATATATATATATTTGTCCACAACTCAGTAACCACAAGTGCTACACCCTTCATATTTGGTATGATGGGACACCTTATGACACCACATATTGTACCTCATTAATTATGCGCATATCTAATTCTGAGCAAGCCAATAGAGCTGGATGTCCGATTTTTGGTATATAGGGATAACTATAGGGTAGAAATCTAAATATGCCCATTTAAATATTAGACATCTACCATCGAGAACAAAAGAAATCTGCTGTAATTTGAATATTTAAGGAGTTTAAGCAATTTCCACTATAAATAAAGAACCCCTGCCTCAAACTCCACAAAAGTTGCTAGACATATTTTGCCGTTGTCATGCCATTGCTTCGTTTAATAACCAGTTAATCAAATGCCTAATTGACAGGAGGAAATTCAAGACCATATTTGAATAGTAGTATATATTGTCCTCAAAATTACTCTATCACGGCCCAAGTACTCATTGCCTTCAGCAATACTGCCTTGTTATTATTATTATTGTACTTGGGCCTCAGCCCAAGTACATTTGTTTTCATTCCGTGGGAAAAAACTGTAAGGTATAACCATTTCTGGCTGAGACCAGGGAGGGCAAAATGTATTGGCTTCATCTTTCTTGGCATAATAAATGGCGTAATGATGTTAACTGAATGGAAGTGCTGCTCTCAGCCAGTCTTGAATAAGTGAGATGTGAATATAAATGCTTCTCTATCTGAGTTCTGGCCACAAAATCTTCTGAATATAATCAAAATGTGCATCGAAATGCAACAATTAATGCACCCTCCGTTTCCTAGGCGATGGCACGACCCTTGCTACACCCACTGGACGAGCCAAAGTGGGAGGGGTAATTTCGGTTTGGTCGAACAGGAGGGCTCGAGACCAGAATTTAACATTTAAACTTGAAACATGTTTAATCACTGACAAGATGTGGATTAGTGTTAATCAAAGAGAAAGTTTGAAAAGGAAAGGTTTTATATCCCGGACACAATGAAAAACATACGACTGGAAACTGTACCCCCAGTTGAGAATAGTAATGCCCACAGCGATGGAGAACACTTATCCTTGAGCTGAGAAAACCAGACCATCATTTCGAAATAGAGCTGCAGATTCGAGAAGCTTGTTCAAGATAGCTAGGTACACCCCGTAAGGGGTGGTTTCGCGTCTTGAGGGCAAATTTCGCCTCCTTCATTTAGAAATCGTACGTTTGTTTTTCCAGGGGAACACATCATTTGACACAAAATTTGCATGAAAAGGGGTCGCCAGTAAGCACGTGGTCAAATCTGGCATAAGAAACAATATGAAATGTTGGGTAAAGCCAGTCCAAAATAAACTGATTTGAACTTTTGTGTTTTGTAATTTATACCACTGCAGTAACATGACTTTTTTTTGACAACATCACACAATGTAATACGTTTTGAAACTGAATACTCCGACGTATTCTGTGTCCCCTTTGCTAAAAAATACGGTATGCCGATTACCATGTAAGGAGATGATGACGTCAAGACAGATTTGTAGTGCGTTTGGTCTTGGATGGTGCACGAAGTTTTGTCGAGGGAGCTTGTGTATTTATTTCCTAAATGGGAGATATTAGGGTCGATCTAAAAGAAGGCCGAAAAATGTTATGATACTCTAAGCGAGCTGAACTCCAATGCGAATGGTTGGATAATTTGGAGGATGTCTAGACTGATCTCGTCTCATTAAGATTATTTGGCGGTCAGTATTGAATTTCAACTGCGTCACAAGTTTGCGTCGAACGGTCAACGAACGATATTTGGAAATCTGGAGACATGGCACATCGCAGTTTTATTTTAGTATTTATATTTTACAAAAGATGTAAGAAGCAATGATTTTTGTTGAAAATTCTGAAAAAATATAGGAAGATTTGATCGCGAACACATTTTCACTTGGGGGTCAACTAGCCCTGCGTACGATGCTGTGTGTTCCGCTACAGCTAACCGCCCCGCTCACCACAGCCCTGCAAAGACCCGTACGTTGGGTCGGTGACTTCAAATCCATTTTGGGACTTGACGTAAAAAGCCAAATTACTGCCGAAATTCAGCGTTCTTGGGCCCAAGTCGTATCCCAGCCTACCTCAGCTACTCGATCGCTTCCAAAAATGACAGTCTTTTATTCACTTCTCGTAAATAACCGTCGATGTCGGCAACTCTCTCGCTGGCCCTACGTACGATGCTGTGTGTTTAGCTGTAGCACATAGCATCGTACGCAGGGCTAGGGTCAACATGGGGTCGCAGCCATGTTGCCTAAAACTTATTTCTGTCTGCACTCAAAACTCAAAAATGTCGCATATGAACCTGAAAAATCGATGTAATTTTGTCAAACTTCGGCGAAATTTCAGCCTATAGACAAAATTTCATCTAGGTAAGGTAAATTTACTGAAATTTGATCGACAAATAATCCTGAGCTTGAACGTGACAGCTCGCCTTCTCCGGGAAGTCATGCATCCGGCCAGCTGCCCATATGGCCGGGTGCATGAGATTGTTTTCAAGCGACGGCGGCAGACCGTACGGGGCTCTGGATATAAACCTACCGCCGGTGTAGCTGTAATAACTGTTGCGTTGTCTTTAATCACAATGGACGAAGTCCGAGGGGACTTATAGGTTTGGTCACGTCCGTGCGTCCGTTCACGCCTAGTACCCAACCCCATACAGATGCACGTCGATTTGTTTCACAATGCTTTCAAATTTGGCCGTGTTAGAGGACTTTTTTGTTTACACCTCCATAGACTCCCATGTATAAGGCAGTTCTCCATAGATTCGCATGTATGATGCCAAGAAAAATATAAATTTAGTTTCTCATCGTATTCATATTGCCTAAAAGGATGCAGTGACACAGTTTTTTTGTCCCCACGGATAAAGTCCAGGGGGCTTATAGATTGGCTCATATCCGTCCGTGAGTCCATCAGTGAGTCCATCGGTTCACGCAGATATCTCAGACATTTTGACAAAATATCATGTGACCTTGGTGACCTTTGACCTCAAATATACATTATTGTCCATAACTCAGTAACCACAAGTGCTAAACCTTTCATATTTGGTATGATGGGACACCTTATGACGCCATATATTGTACCTCATTAATTATGTGCATATCTTATTTTGAGCGAGCCAATAGAGCTAGAGGTCTGATTTTTGGTATATAGGAATAACTTAGCAATACAATTATTATGACAAAATGTGACGTGACCTCAATGACCTTTGACCTCAAATATATATATTTGTCCACAACTCAGTAACCACAAGTGCTACATCCTTCATATTTGGTATGATAAGACACCTTATGACACCACATATTGTACCTCATTAATTATGCGCATATATAATTTTGAGCGCGCCAATAGAGCTAGAGGTCTGATTTTTGGTATATAGGAATAACTTAGCAATACAATTATTTTGACAAAATGTCACGTGACCTCGATGACCTTTGACCTCAAATATATATATTTGTCCACAACTCAGTAACCACAAGTGCTACACCCTTCATAATTGGTATGATGGGACACCTTATGACACCACATATTGTACCTCATTAATTATGCGCATATCTAATTCTGAGCAAGCCAATAGAGCTGGATGTCCGATTTTTGGTATATAGGGATAACTATAGGATAGAAATCTAAATATGCCCATCTAAATATTAGACATCTACCATCGAGAACAAAAGAAATTTGCTGTAATTTGAATATTTAAGGAGTTTAAGCAATTCCCGCTATAAATAAAGAACCCCTGCCTCAAACTCCACAAAAGTTGCTAGACATATTTTGCCGTTGTCATGCCATTGCTTCGTTTAATAACCAGTTAATCAAATGCCTCATTGACAGGAGGAAATTCAAGACCATATTTGAATAGTAGTATATATTGTCCTCAAAATTACTCTATCACGGCCCAAGTACTCATTGCCTTCAGCAATACTGCCTTGTTATTATTATTATTATTATTATTATTATTATTATTATTATTATTATGTCTTTATTTCAGGCTAATAAAAAGTCCCATATACACACACAAAAGAAAACACTAAAATGAAACTAATTATATAATAAAGACGATAGTTTTTCCAAAAACTGGACATAAAAAAGTTATCCGATGAATGCACGTCTCAATTATTCCATTGTTGCTTTCCTGTAGCCGTTTACCAAACTTGAACAGCAGGTTACGTTGTAATGACGTAAAGTCAAAAATATTTCTCTTGACACAATTGTTACTTATACTTACTGGCCCTCTTAGGCCAAAAACTATTCGCAACGTATTATTATATGCCACCTGAAGCTTGTGCATCATCTTGGTACTATAATTACACCAAACTTGTAAACAGTAAACACTATATAAAAAACTTCTGAAAATTGTACATTTCACACGCTCTGAACAATTTGTAAAATTCCTAACAATAAAATTGCCCTAGCATACATAACTCTTATTTGCCTCTGCATATCTGTTTCATCACAACCCATGGAAGTCACTATTTATCCAAGGTATTTTTTAGCTGTGACAAAGTTCAGTTGCTGACCATATAAATATACACAAGGCGTTCTAACAGGTTTCAACTGCCGGAGGAAAAACGACATACATTCTGTTTTAGTTGTGTGGAAGAGAATGTCATGTTCATCTCCATACTGTTCACATATCTTAACTAATTTCTGCAACGACTTAATCGAAGGACAGATCAATAAAATGTCATCCGAATAAAACAAGTGATTCAAATCCTTCCAGCTATGTGACACCCAACTCCTGCCAACTTAAGCCTATAGCTAAGGTTTTCAATGTAAAGTGCAAATAACTTTGGGGAAATTGTGCTACCTAGACGTACCCCATCAATGGTATTAATATGATAAGAGTCTGTTGAGCCCCAGCGTACAAAAAACAGTTGAGTATAATACCAAAACTGCAGGATACGAACAATAAATAGAGGTGTTTTCTTATCAATCAATTTCCTAAATAGCGTCCAGTGATTGACCCTATCAAATGCTTTTCTTGCATCTACAAAGCAAGAGAAAACTGGAGAATTGTGTCTTTTATAAAAATCAACAATCTCTTTAAGTACGAAAATACACATGTCCGTGGAATGATTCTTTTTAAACCCAAATTGAAAGTCACTAGTCAATATGTACTTCTGCTCACCCATCCCCCCTGCTGCTCTTTCTGGCTGGACCCAATCTCAGCGCTCTGAGAATTTGCATATTTCTTTGACTTCTAACTACCGGACAACTAACCCAAAGTCCGTTGATCACACAATCTAAGTGTTATTACTCAATGGGCTGGGAGCTGTAGAAATTATTTGGGAATGATTGCCTTTGGGTATGCTTCTACTGTCATCGGGGAGAGATGAATGGCTGTGTTAGAGGCTCAGCTCGGTTTTTGCCTGCATGCCACCAAAAAGATTGACCACATGAGGCTTCTGTGACAATAAATATTTTGCAACGTATCAGAGATAAAATTGACTTGGAAGAAACATATTTTCAATCGCACAGACACAACTAACAAACACATTGAGTAGGACGATTATTTATGGTGTCAAACAAGGTATTTTGGCAAAGATGCTAATAGAAAGCAATGGTCGGACGCAGGAATTTGCCCAAGACAGAAAAGGAGTGAGGTATTTCTAAGAGTAATCAGAGTATTCAACGTCCTGGGCAAATTTGCTTGGTAGTAGCAATCAAAACAGGGACAGGCGACAACTTCATGATCCTTTTATAAGTTCTGTCTGCTTTTTGTGTCAACAAGAACATGTCACGAACAATTCTCCAGGAAGATGTCGGATCACTGTGGCCCAGATACTTCTATGTGTCTACCATTCTGCGAAGTGTGGTTATGTAAATTTGGGTCACTGCTGAGGTAATGCTTCCTTAGTTATAGGAAACAAGTTAGGCGGCCATGATAAGAATCACAAACAATTACGCCACAGGCTGTCCGATGTGAAGTTTTATCTCATTATTAGAACATAAAATGTTATCTGTGACCGTAGACCCTTCTCAAGGCTCTATAAATCTACAAAACCTTTGCGATTAACTTCATTTACTCGTTATCAACAAATTACAAAGTCAACCATTATCATTGCAATCAAGATACGCACAGGCTAAATATCACAGCTGACAGTAGAGCCCCACTGAGTTGATATTGCATTGCCACAGTTTTTACAGATCAGCGGTACAAATGCAGTGTTAAACGACATATTGCTAGAGGTGGTTAGCCAAGAAAAAGAGTTCCGTCATATACGAGTTTGTTGACACAATAACTTTCATTTGCTGACTATATAGCCAGTGACATTCTATTCTACAGAAGCCCGTATACTCGTGGCTATAATTGTATTAGAGTACTGCTGAAGCAACAGTTTTTAACATTATCACAGCTAAAATGTTTTAATTTATGTTTTTTGAAGGCGATGATAATTCTTTATTTTGTTCCTTAGGAACTTTATAAAAAAAACCACCTGATTTCAGATATTTCGATTTCCACATCAGCAGGATGTAATACAACAATTTGTTTCTGTGTCAAGGAAACTTGATGCTAGCTGCCATAATTGTCTATGGAGTTAACATGCATATTATCAGTATCCGTTGATTTGTGCTAGTTTGATTTGGACAAATTATGACAATACCAACAGCTATTAAGGCTGTATGGTACAAAAATACAAAAGTACAATGGGAAGGTTTTAAATTCGCACTTAAGCGTTACAGCTTCAAAATTTACACAATACTTTGGAAATGGTGCAAGTTGCTATGGAGCCAGTGTTTACTTGGTTACCAACGCTGTTGTAAAAATATACACGAAAATATCTTACTCGACGTGGATATTTTAATTACAATTGTAATCAGAATTGTCGATGCTTTAGTAGGAAAGTTTGCCTTTGATACCTAATCAATTATTCATGAGAAGATTAAAGCATCACAGAAATATATGACAAAGAGAGCGTCGACTTGGCTCAGTTGAACAAGGAGAACATTTATATTCATGCCTACAAATGCCTACAGGTCTCATTCGCATTAAATGTTCAGCTCATATGTAATAAAGGTTTCTATGTACTGCCTAGATACCGTTGTAGTAACTAGTCATTCAGGATGTCTGCATCTTCCCGGGTACAGAAAGATATTTTTTCTTGAAATTTCAAACAAGAGAACGATCAAACACATTAAAATATTTTAATGCATTTGATCGTTCTCTTATTTGATTGGCTGTTTTAATTTCTTGTATTTCCACGTTTCTTCTGCCAGTTTTAGTACTGACAAAGGGTTGCACCCGAAACGTCTGTGTGTTTTTAGTCTCTTTGATTTGCAATTGTTCTATTTCTCGCTGGTCGTTCAGTATTTTACTGTTTTAACTTGTTGCAGTTTTTATCGCCTGCCTTTAAACAAGTATCGTACTGTATGGCTGACGATTAGTTGTTCTACATTATTTTCCGGTTTGTTAACGAATGCCAGAAAAATTGTGAGACACGACATTGCTGTTTTTCGACTTACCGACATGTTGATAACTTTTATGAACTTGGCAGCAGCCCAGCATCCGAGATGGGCGGGAGCCTTACTATAACAGAATGGAAACATTTCCCTCCATTGTGCTTGCCTGGGACCCTATACTGCACATAAACTGGCGTAAACCAGTCAGGTATCTCAGAGTGGGATCTTCCCTCTCCTGGCTTAGAATGGCAACTTACAAAACCATTAAATTACCTATCATATTTTCAAAATCCCACCTAGCATTATGTGCCCTCCTTATCTGAAAAAAGTTCACACTCGTCTCACCTGTTGTAGCATTCTCTCCAATTTCAGCAGGTAAGCTCTGTGCCATGTGAAAAACGCCGGTCCTTCATGTGAAAAATCAGCAAATGTTCGGTTTCGGTCGTTTTCGTTTGGAAAATTGAGCAGATTTGGTCTCCCTATGTAGTAATGGTACCAGGCAAATTCTTCATATACGCTGATTTCATTGAACTGAGGATTTCTTCCATCATCCATATCTCGGTAGAGCGCTGTCGGTATCATGTAATCACTTACTGTATCTTTGGCCAGCTGTACGTACAGTTTAAATTTGTCAGCGTCTTTTTTGTCCATCTGTAAAATGTCACGTCGGATTCTCAACTTTTCTTCGTCGCAGTTTGGTCCAGCCCATCCGAATTTGCAGCTGCCACAGTCAATTCCTGCGAAGTTTCCTAAAGAGAGCAGACATGATAGATTGGTTGAAGGAAGGTAAAGTTCTCGATCGCCCAGCGAAATAATGAGAAGCTTAAGAGTTTTACAAATTTTAAAAAGTTGAAAAGTTTTAAACGTTTATGTAACGTACCGTAACAATGACAAGTACGATTGAAGAACGTTGTCGGCCACTGAAAACGCTCCGTATCGCCGTTAAAGTAATCGATGCCATCCATCACTTGTACTTGCAAATCTTTGCAAAGACCACGGTCAGGTCCGCCGCACCGCTCTGCCGTCCCGTTTATACTGGGACAACACTCTTTGGAAGACAGGATCTCGCTCGAGAGACATGCCTTAGGAAAAAATGCGTCGTGTCTGTGAAACAGTGAGTAAATGACACACCATAAGAAGGTGAGACGGTAGCTTGACGCTCCTTCAATCATGACTTTTGCTGCTCGAAATACCTGTAGCTGACGGTACAAATGATCAAGTGCATCTGCATAGATTTGGCATTTGTTAAGTCTTTATAGCATTCAGATAGTTCCACAATTTGCATCTCATTCGAATCAAATTAAATTATAGGGTGGTGTATTTTTCGTGATAGGTCGCCAAGTTTATCAATCATGCAAGACGCCTTCGTAAACTTTTGAATCAATCCAAAATAATACCTTGATATACCTGACAGGTCGACTAAAAGGCGTGCCTTTAGATAGAAACATTTAAGCTGAGGGGCGGTTACACATTTGTCACCCTTACTAGTTCTGCCTACTTGCACACAATCGAGGAAAGTATTACTTGAGTAATAG